>NC_056731.1:705910273-705995273 GCF_019279795.1 Protopterus annectens
AGAGGATTACCAGTCTCAAACAGATGCCCTCCAGCTTTACTCTGTTGCATATTGCCTACTCATAGTCGATCTTTGCCTAATATACAAAGCTATGTCAAACCCAGAGCTGTTGGACATGCTCCACTTAAAGAAATCCCAATCCCTCCAAGCTACATGCTCTAGGGGCCTAAACCTTATAACCACAATAAACAGAACATGTTGGAGGGATATATTCCTGTCCCAGAGAGTTGACATACTCTGGAACAAACTACCTGTCTATCAAACAAAGCTCCTCATTAGCATTCTTCAAGAAAAATCTTGATGATTGGATGTGAAATAGGAAATTCACCCCAGGGATCACTTCTGTGGCTCTGCTCAACAGGGGCACAGGAAAATAATTTTCCTGGGTGACGAAAGCCAGGGTACCTTTTTAGCTAGGCTTATATAGGCCCTAGGGCCAATAGCCTAGAACCTACCTATATATATATATATATATATATATATATATATATATATATATATATATATATATATATATATATATATATATATCTTATATATATATATATATATATATATATATATATATATATATATATATATATATATATATATATATATATATATATATATATATATATATATATATATATATATATATATATATATATACTCAACCTTGTACTGCAAAACATCTGCAAAAAGCCTGACAAAGTGGGGGGATAAAGGCAAATAATAGTGACATATTTGAAATATGGCTGTTATAAGCTTAGAAGTGTGCTAGAGTATTTCTGTTTGTCTTAACATATATTTTCTGATAGATTTCAGGTCAGAAGCACAAATGATTGTCATCATTTAGTGATGTCAATGCTCACATCATGTCAGAAACTCACAACTGTTATGGGGAACAGACCAAAAATATGAGTTATGCATCTGGACTGTGTATAGAAATCTAGACAGTGGAGAGGTATGACTGCAGTCAAGTAACAGAAGGGAAAAAAACGCTGATAGCTGCCAACCATGTCATCCAGCACCTTCTGAACTACAGTCATAGGTTCATAGGTTCATAGGTAGGTAGTAGGCTATCTGCCCAAAGGCATTTATAAGCCTAGCCGGAATGTGTTGGCTTTTGTCACCCCCTTAGATTAGTTCCCTGTGCCTCTGTCCAACAGAGCCATTGAAGTGATCCCTGGGATAAACTTTCTGTTTCCAATCCACTCGTCAAGGTTTCTCTTGAAGAGGGTTAGCGTGGAGCTCTGCCTAAGGTAGATTGGAATCTTGTTCCAGAGCATGGGAAGTCTCTGGGACAGGAATCTATCCCTCCAGCACATCCTATTTATTGTTGTGGTGAGATTTAGATCCCTGGAGCGTGTGCCTCGAGGGGATATGGTTTTCTTTAGGTGAAGCATGTCCATCAATTCTGGGTTGGACATGTTAGGCAGAGATCACCTCTGAGTAGGCGGTATGCAACTGAGTACAGCTGGAGTTTCTTCAGTCAAGCTGCATAGGGCATCTACTTGAGGCCAGTGATCTTCTTGGTGAGGAACTTCTGTTGTCTTTCCAGTTGTTGCAGGTGTCTTGTAAGGTACATCCCAAATGGGGCATTGTACTCTATGATGGGTCTGATGAGTGATTAGAGGGGCCCAATGACCTCTTTCAATCTGGATGCAAACCCATTTGTGATTAGGTGGGCCACATAGAAGGATTTTCTAACCACTTTGGCAATGTGATTATCAAAGGAGAGGTTACTATCTGCTTGGGTCCCCAGATCCCTTATTATGTCTTCAGTATTTAGGGGGCTACCACCTATGTGGTAGTTTGTGGGTACTTTGTTTTTTCCAAAAGGGATGACTATGCACTTTTTAGCATTTAGCTTGAGACCATGGTTTTGACACCAGGTATCTGTCTCAGTGAGGCCCTTTTGGAGTATGTCTGTGTCAGCCAGAGAGTCAATTATAGCCCCTAGTTTGCAGTCGTCTGCAAACTTTGTGAGCCATGGTGCTCCTGTGCTTGCCTGTACCTCTGAGAAGTATACGCTGAACAGGAGGGGTTCTAGGACTGAGCCCTGGGGAACGCCATTTATAACCGGTTTAGAGTCAGACCTAGCTCCTGCAACTCTTACCATGTGGGTTCTGTCCATGAGTCAGTTGTCAACCCATCTCGTGACATAGGGGTTTATGTTCAGGCTGGCGAGCTTGTCTATAATACTTGAATGGAGAATGGTGTCGAAGGCCTTTGCGAGGTCTAGGTAGGCTGCATGGACCACCTTTCCCTCATCTATAGCCTTGGAAACTGTCTCAAAGAAGTCCACCAGGTTTAGGAGGCATGATCTGCCCTTAGCAAAGCCGAACTGGGTTGGGTCCAGTGTTTGTAGATTTCCAATGTCGCTGTTAATGAAATCCATGATGATGCACTCCATAGCTTTGCAAACCAAGCTAGTCAGGTTTATAGGGCGATTGTTCCCGGGGTCCATTGTGGCTCCACCTTTGTGGAGCAGAATAACCATTGCTGTGCGCCACTCTGTGGGCATGTAGCCTGTGGAGAGGCTGAGTTTAAACAGTGTGTTTAGGTGAGGGGTTAGTTCATCTTTGAACTCATGTAGGACGCAACCTGGGACACCATCCGGTCCCATTGATGCTGTGTGTTTGGCTTTGAAGAGGGCTGTTTTAATCTGAGTGTGATTTCAGGGGCACTACATTCTTCTGGTATAGTTATGGGCCCTTTTGGGGGTGAGAGGGGGGTGAAGTTTGCACTGAACCTGTCTGCCAGGATGTTGGCTATATCGGTCGGTTCAGTGTATTTTGCGCCATTCTGCACTAACTCCAAGCAGATCTGAGAATTGCCACTTAGATTCTTGACATAGCGAAAGAATGCCTTGTGGTTATCTTTGGAATCCATGGCAATTTTTCTTTTGAAGCTAGCCTTGGACGATTTTATGATGGAATGTAGTTTCTAGCTGATACTGGTCAGGGATGTCTTCCCTTCTTGGGATTTTACTCTTTTCTGTACTAGTTTCCTCCTTCTATTGTATAGTTTGTTTATGGCAGGGATCCACCAGACTGGTTTCCTTTTCTTGGAGGAGTGAGTCTTGGTTTTGTTTGGGATAGCACGATCCATGCATTCTTGTAGGTGCCCATAGAGTGCATTAGTAAAGGATTTTGCAGTTTGGACAGCATTATCCTTTAGCATGGGTGCTTTGAAACTTCCCACCTTGGTCTTAAGTAATGTGAAGTTTGCTTTTTAAAAGTTTTTCACGGTAGTTTTTTTGACAGGGGGTGGTGGCAGAATGTGGATATCCAGAGTGATTAATTTATGGTCAGATCTAACCTCCAGTGTTGAACACTGATCGCCCATGTTGGTGATGACCAGGTCCAATATGTTGTCACCTCCGGTGGGGGTGTTAACCAGTTGATCCAGGGTGTTTGAGTTTATAAATTCTAGGAAATGTTGGGCCAGTTAATGTTTGGATAATTGAAATCACCCAATATCAGGGTGTTTGGTAGGATCTTTATGTTTCCCAGTCTTTCCAGGAATGCAGAGTGGGGGTCCTGGGATATGGTGGGTAATCTGTAGCAAGCTATAATATGAATAGCAGTTTTGCCCATTGTTAGTTGCACGTGGATGATCTCTGAAGTATCGTGCTGTGCCACTAACCTGGAGGTATGGGTATCCTCGATGAATATGGATACTCCCCCACCATTTGTATTTTGGTCCAGGTTTTGTTGCCAAAATGTATGGTATAATTTGTAGCCTGGTGGTGCTAGGGTGCTCTCTGGAGCCTTATATCAGGTTTCTGGTACTGCACATATATCGATTTTGTCCATAATGAGGACTTTTGGCACTGAGTAGCATTACTCTCATTTTTTTTACTTGTGCTATTTATGGCAGTGGGTTTGTCTTTTGAGCCTTGCCTAAAAAAGACACTATGGGGGTGGCAAGAGCCTTGGCCAGTATTCGAAAGCCTAAGGGTGACAGGTGCAACCATCTCTAGCAAAGCAGCATGGCTTGTCGAGCATGTCATCCCTGGCTGACAGACACTGGATCCCCTTTGAATGACACCAGAAGCTTAGCCAATTGTTGAAATTGATAATTTTTTTCTCTATACCATGGTATCATTCTTGGTGAGGGCAGGATGCTACTCAGGGTCAGGGTCATACCAGCCTGGGCTACATGATCAGAGAGCTCCTCCATGTCTCTTTTCATGTAGTCTAGGCAGGTATGGCTCAGGTCATTCACACCAACATGGACAATGACAGAGTCATATTTGTACTTGTTCTGGAGTGACCTGAGTGCTTGTGTTATGGGGTGGATCCTGGCACCCGACAGGCAACTAACAGTAACCTTCTCCTTGTTCAGCCTAGTGAGTGGGATGTCAGTGTGCCTGACTATAGAGTCACATATTACTAGTGTTTTGGGTATGTTATTTTGCCTTAAGGGCTGTGAATGTGTGGCACACTGGTTATGTATAGTATGTGTTTCATGGTTTATGTTGGGGGGTGGAGGCCTCTGTTGCTTTTGAGGATTTTTATTTAGAGCCTCCGAGTATGTTTTCGTGTATTTATGAGTGTTTTTGCCAGTGCTGGTTTCATAGGGCTATGTGAGACTGGTGGTGTGATGCAAGTAATTCCCTTCTCCTCTTGACTGCCTGGTTCAGTCTTGGGTTAAGAGAGCTTAGCCTCCAGTTTGGCTGTATAATTGCATCTCTTGCATGTATTAGTGTTTGGTGGAAGGAGGAGAGGGTTGTCTGTGTACATGAGACAATTGTAACATTGCCTCAAAATACCCAGATTCACCAGTTGGACTGGAGAGTACACCTGAAACTGCCCTTTGAACATGTCTGGAAAGGTACAGTGAACTGTTTTACTGATTGGCTGGTAAGGTTGAATAGAGAGCCTTGTCCTTCTTTACAGTATTAGGGGGTCTAGTGCTAAGGTTTATTAGTGCTTGCTATGAGTTTTAGGCAAGTGCAGGGTTGAGAAGTGAATGATTTGAGTGCTTAAGTTGAAAGTTTGTCTAGTTCCAAGGGAAAAAATTGAAGACTAGACTTAGTGGAGCTGGGAATAGTTATACCCTAGCTAACCGGTGCTGCCCGGTGTGCAAAACTGCACAAATGCGGGGTTTATAGCAGGGAAATTAAAGAGATAGAAATTAGCCCATAATGGCCAATAAACTACTAATTTCTGGGCTGAAAGCACTCCTCCAGGGACAGATAGGCTGCTCGAAGCTCCCTCTCTCACAGTGAATAGAGAAACTTCCTTCTATCCAAGTAAGGTATGGGCAGCACAGAAACTTGTAACACAGCCCTGAATTCAGCACTAACCTGAAAACTGGACTAAACTAGCTTAGAAAGGTGGGAAAGCAAGTATTTTTTTTTTCAGAAAATAAAGCAGATACAATCAAAAAAACACTTTAAATGCAGAGAAATGGCTATCACACTTAAGTGTGTAGCCTACAACAGTTAAACAGGTAATTTAAACACAAAAATGACTTTGTTAAAGTGCAGGTAGTAAAATAAGTACAATATGTAGCTGAAACAAGCTTTTTAAATCACAGAAACTCTAGAAAAGGCAGAATTAGCTAAAGGCAGCAAGAAAATGCAGACACACAACACCACCCTAAATCAGCTCTGGGGAATTACTTATAAACTTTCAATTACACCATGTACTACAGGGATATAACCATAGGTAATAGCAGACATTGGGGAGAAATTGCCCACCCACAACCATTTGCACCACAGTCACAGCAAAACACCAGTACCCCAACTGAACTCTAGAGTATAATGACTGTTTGAACAAACATATCCTGATTGCCAGTCACACACTACATCTACACATACCCCCCCCCCCAATTCACAGTGTACTGGGAATCCTGAAGTGTTGCAGGACATTTATCAGTCTGCCCCAACAAACATATACAGCTCATAGACCACCAGAAGCTCTAGCAGCATGCACAGTCAGATATAAAAGTATCCATGATGCTCACATCTTCCCTTCTCCCTATGCAGCCCAACAAGTATTTACACACTACACTGCTACACAATCTTGAGAGTCTGGTATCAATGGCCAGACATACATAACTCTCAAATGTACAGATTTCCACAGGATGTCCAGGGTGTGGGACCATATTTATGGCAGTATCACTGGAATGATATCAGGATTGAAGTCACTAAATGATGATATACCATACCTCTGAACCTCTTAGTGCAAGACATCTGGACAAAGCCTGACATACTTGGGAGACAAGGGGCTGAAAAGAGAAATATACCTTACATAATGGTGTTACAAACTGAAACAGTTGCTTGTGTTACAGGGTGTGTTGTAATATAACTTTTCTGAAGGATATGAAGTCTGAAACACAAATGGATGTCAAAATTTAGTGACCTCATTCCTCACATTATCCTACTGATGTCTCTAAAACAGACATTGTCTGTGGAACAGACCAAACATAAGATGCAAACTTCTGGGCATTCTGCGGAAATCTGGACAGTTGAGAGGTACATCATATACATATCACTGTCAGACGTCAAGTCACGCATGAAATGCATATCCAGACAAACCCTATTAATCTAGCAATTTTCTAAGTGTTTAACAGCAATACTTACTTACAATCAGTACCTAATTCTTGAACTTTGTCCCCCATTTTGTTGGGCTTTTTCCACATTTCTTGTTCTAAGAGGCATTTCCACCTACCTTCTGCGAAGCTGTACCCCCCACAACTCCATAATGTCCTCCTCACAGACAAGGAAAAGGGGCAAAACCCACATGAAGGACTTAATTATAGCACTGTGTTGCTATGGCATTGGCTAATGGAAAAACAACACAGCTGTTCTGGATGCAATTAGCAAGTGGGAGACACTAATTGGTGCGCAGGCCATCACCTGCTCATGAGCATTACCTACAAAAGGCAAGCTGCCTCCTATGCAAAGCAGGTCTGAACCTTTCTACTCAAATACAGACTGTGGCTACACAAACCTAAACATTTGCATTATTCTGAGAAAACTCTTCAGCACTATAACAGGTATGTCAATCAATTAAGCATGTAATGGAATGGAGAAGGGGGGTTGCAATAATGTGAAATAGGAAGTTAAACAATGGGTTTCACCAAGACTTTCTGGACTCACGTTACTGACCATCACCTACGGCCCTGTCTGCAGTGACATAGATCACAGCTCTGGTCCTGAGTCACCCCAGCAAAGGTCAGCTCACATATGACTACTACTGGAGTGCCTGTTGTCCAGTACTGAATGTGACACTACTAGACCAGCTACCTGGGATGTTGTAAATATTCACATGTCACCTGTGAATGCTACTATGATACATATGCTTGTCTTACAAATGTAAGAGACCTATACAGGGTATGTGCATAGTAAACAGCTGGCACAGAAGTGTGTGTTGAACTGTATGTTATATACTGAGCTCATAGCTTTCAACTGTCCAGAGTTTTGCAGACTGACTACATGTTTGCCTCATATTTGTAGTCAATGCCTCATACAGTTGTGTTTTGTCTGGCAAGTCACTGGCAACCCAGTAAAGACTGAAGTTATAGCATAATAGAATACATTTGAATGTCAGATGTCATATCTTTCAGAGTATTCCTGTGAATGCGAAACTGACTTTGCTAGCAACTGAGTGTACTACAGCTAGATTTATAAAGTGTCACTATTTTCTGGCCTTTGCCCCCCATTAATGTGTGCCCTTGTCCAGATGTCTTGCTCTAACAGGTTGAGAGGTATGACTGAATTGCAAGAGTGTAAATACAGTGTGCCATACTGACAAAAGAACAGAAATGTATATCAAGTATTACCTGTGCACATGTATGTATTAACAGTAGAAGCTGGAAACCTCAAACATGCAGACATGAGCTGCAACACATCAAGTAAATAAGCTGTACTTGTTTTACAAATGTGTTATCTTAGTTTCAGAGCATCAAAAAGACAAATGACTACAGCTACAGGGTTGTTGTATTGCCTTGAAACATACATAATTACTAGATTGATTATAATTACTAATTTAAAAATGGACATAAATGTCTACACCTACATGTTGTATTGCCTTCAAACATAAATAATTACTAGGTTGTTTATAATTACTAAGTTGAAATTGGAAGAGTGTGTAACTTTGTTATGACTTCCGGTGCAACACACGCAGCAGACAGATATGTACAACTGATAGTGGTATGCCTTGTTTGCTTTAGCATTCATTACATCCTAACCTGCTGAGTATAGCTGTGTTTCCATAAACTGAACAGTAAGCCAGGCCATCTGTTTTGGAGAGGGTTCCCCTGCACCCTAGTGGCAGGAGTGTGCAGTTAGAAGTTGTGTGACTGAAGAATGCTGGAACAGGACTCTGTTCTGAGCTTTACTATTGGTTAACCAGTTAATCCATTGAAATTTATTTGCTCTTGTTTGCTATTGTCATATTTAAGTATCTGTTCACATGTGTTACACTGAACTAAATGATTTTAAATATCTTTAGCATAGTCTGGTTATAGGCTTTGTTGCAGTCACATCTGTTTGTGTGATTCTTATGTTTCCTGCTACATGATCTAGTGTTGTCCAGAGCCTGCCTGCACTTTCTGGGAGTAGGTGAACTGGTTGGCACTGGTCTGCCATAGGATGTTGGCCTATGAGTTCAGGGACAAGAGTTGATTGGTCACTCCCAGTGTTCCTATTTTACCATCGTTGTGGTATTTAAACCCAGCATGTGCATGGCTTTGTGCAGTTTTAACACTTTGAGAGGTGTCCCAGTCGCATGTCTTTCCCTTACCTGCACTCCTGTGTGAGTGAGGCGCTCACCTGCAGGTACTGTCTTGATGTTATCCAGCCATACTCACACCTATAGGTACTATCCTCAGATAGTACCCACTCTACTATCCCTGGCCTCTCATCCACAGATGCTGATAACCATTGACAGACAATTTCCTTTGCTTTCTTGTGATTTCTCATGCTAGTCCAGTTGATATGGGAATCCTGACACAGTGTAGCCACTACGCAGACAACTGTGTGCTACAACCACTTAGGAACACAATATGTGAGAGATGCAATCACATTAAGAGCCTGGAATCCTTGCTGTTTCAGTCACATGACAGTGCATGATTGACAGACCACAATGCCTTGCCAGAAATGGCCTTCATCTGTCTCCCCTGGGCTTTAGACTTCTGGAAAAGGCACTTGCATTCCCCATAGTGCCTTTTGTAGGCAAATTCATGAGCAGAATATTACCAGCATGAAAGCTTATAATAAATGACATGTAAAGGTAATGTTGCTAACTGCTAGGAGTCTTAGCATGAAACTAATTCATTGCAAGCGTACTTTGTACTGGAGGATGCTGACATTTGCGCAGTCACTGAAACCTGGTTTGAAGCTGTGGAGAACACACTAACCTTGCCAGGTTACTCATCCTACCATACTTTTAGACCCCAAATGGAGGGCTGCAAAGCCAAAAGAGGTGAAGTTTTAAACGTTATCATACACATACGCATCTCCACGCTGGTCAAGCAGAATGACTCATGAAAGACATCCCAAGTGCAATTAACTGTTGACAAAACACCTCTTCAAATCATAGCTAGCTACAGATCTCCAAGCATCACTCAGGACACCCACTACACCTATCTAGACTTACCTGACTCTGTCAGGATTCAACCCTCTACCCTGCTGCTGGGTGACTGTAACTACCCAACCATAGTGTGTATAACCTATTCTACCTGAACATGAATGCACAGAGATTCCTTGACTTTGTCAATGCCAATGAATTGGATCAGCTGGTCAACACCCCTATGACAGGTGGAAATATACTGTACCTGGTCCTAACCCACATGAGTAGCCACTGTAGCACTCCTACTGTGTCATCCTCCTTAGTAAGATCTGACCAAATAGCCATCACTTTTGAGGTCATCATCTCCCCTGCACTCCCCCCCTTATCAGGGTAAAATAAAAAACACTTTCCAAAACTGACTATAAATCTCCTCAGATCAGGTATAAGTAGCTTTACAGCCACCATCCAATCAGTTGAAACTAGCAGTTGTGTCCAAGCCTACACCACAATTCTATATGAGCACCAACATAGCTGTATGGACTCAGCAATACCTGACAGGAAAAAATAATCCCCCTCAAGGTAGAGTAAACCTTTGTGGTGGACAGCAGCAATACACAAATCCACTAATAGGTGGAAATAATTGCTGGACAGGGCCAAGAAGGAGCAGGTGCCAATTTGGAAGCAAAGTCACCTTTGTCTGAACAAGCGAATAAGATCACAGGTGAATTACCCTAAGGCTAACTTTGAGGGCAAATTGGACATATCCACCAAGGCCAATCACAAGGCCTTCCTCACATATGTCTGCAATTAAAAGGCAACACCCAAATCTGCTGTGTAGTGGTGGTCAGTAACACCACATACACATATGGCATAGATTTAGCCAACCTGCTGTAGACAAGTTAAGTGAAAACATCCCCCCATCCCCCCATCAGTACACATGGACATGCACAGCACCTTCCCCTCTCCCCTCATCATCGGGAAGCAGGTCTGTAATGCCCTCTCAAAGGCAACAAACTGAAGTCTCCATGGGACCTGTTACCATCCCTGGCTGCATCTTACATGAACTCAGGCATGAGCTCTCAGCTCCATTACACATTGTAGCCAACCAAAGCCTGAGCACCAGTGTCATTCCATCTGCACAGAGTACAGGCACTGTCATCCCTCTACACAAAGGTGGAGCAATCCACTGACCCAGCCAATCATATGCACATCAGCCTAACTTTCCTGATCTGCAAGGGCATGGAAGGCATCATCAAGGACCTTATAAACAGGGACATCGGCAACCTCAAAATACTTGAGACCACACAGTGTGATATTGTCAAAGGGAGATCAGGCCTGTTAAACCTGGTTGGCTTCTTTGAAATTGCCAACAAACATAAGGATGAGGGGAGGACGGTGCACACTGCCTACCTTCAGCTAGCCCAAACCTCTGACAATAATCCTCAGTCAGCCACGATACATAAGCATACACAAATAGGCATCAACCTGTATGTAACCAGATGAGTAGCTAATTGTCTCAATAATAGTACCCACTCGGTCAAAGTAGTGGAAGCCACCTCTAGTAGTAGACTCTTAAAGATTGGTCTACCCCAAGGACTGGTTTGCGGTCCTCTACTGTTTGAGATATACATTTCTGAGCTTCAAGACAAAAGCAGTGGTCTATGGCTGACCAGGTTTACAGTTGACTATAAGCTGGCCACTGTTTTACATTCTCCTTATGTGAGCATCCTCCAAGAGGCCCATACCCAAATTAATGACTGGTGCCAGAAGCATTGCCTCAAACTGAATGCCAAGAGAAGCATCATTTTCCCTGATCCTTCATTCTTCCTGTTGTGGTAGATGTCATCCACACTAATTATGACAGTATTAACAATGTACTAAACATAAGAATTTATGTTACAGGGACCATTTAAAGAAAAAATATTGTTTATGAGAAGGTTTGTAGATGATCTTTTTATGCTATGAGGGGGGCACCTATGAGGAGTTACGGAGATTTGAGGGGTACATCAACAGTAGTACTTCCTATTTGAAGTTTACAACAGTACATTCAGAAAATAATATTAACTTCTTAGATTTATCAATAGTAGTTGAGAATAGTGGAGAGCCGTGGTGGTACAGCAGTAGCGTTGTTGCCTCAGAGTTGGAGGTTCTCTTGTTTGAGTCTCGGCTGGAGTGCCTTCTGTGTGGAGTCTGCATGTCCTCCCCATGGTCAAGTGGCCTCAGAAAGACATGTGTGAATGGGTGTCAGGCTGGCAACTCGGCACCATAAAAATCTACTGCCAATCATTAGCGGACTGGAGTTCTGCTGTAGCTACCCCTAACCGGGAAAAGCCAAAAAGACAAACAAGTTGAGTACAGTAGAGAAATATACACCAAACAGTATAAAAAAGTTTGTAATGTTAATCATCTCCTGTCTAAGAACAGTATGCATCCACTGCATATTTTTAAAAATGTGGTTAACAACCAAGTTTATAGAGCCTCTAAGCTAAATATGCTTGATGATGATTTTCATAAATGAACTGATGTAGTTAGAAATTATTTGAAGGCCAGAGGGTATACTAAATCATTCTTGGATAATAATATTCAGCAGGTTGTAAAATTAAGACAGTCTACTGCTAAACCTTACTTTTCTGAGAACAGGAAAGAATGTCTGAACAATAAGGAAAGTGTCACTAAACTGAGAGCACCTTTAGAATATTCTACAAATGTAGGCATGTATATGGATATTGTAAGGAAAGGAAATTCTAACCAGTGATAAACAGGTTAAGGAGATGATAGATGTGGAACCAATTTTATTTTTTTATTTTTTGTCCCTGAAAAGGAACTAAATTCTATCTATGTGGACACAGTACAACAGTGGGAATAAATATACTGAGTGGATATGTGGTTGTATATTTATGTATATTTATAGATACATGTGCACAGTTTACACAACATACACTATCTATAAATATGCATTCATCTCTCTATGTAACTGCTAACGTAAATTATTTTATCTAGCAAATTTTTTAAAAAAAAAAAAAAAAAAAAAAAAAATAAAAAGAAAGAATAGGTGCTTAAAGAAACAGGAGGATTCATACCACATTAATTAATAAGAAGGACAATTTGCTTGCTTTAAACATGTGAATGAAATGAAACACATTTTATTTACATTTTTATTCTACTTATATCTGAGAATATTAGGCGAATAATAACAGAACAGGTGAAATCTAAATAAAAAAGAAAAATGTAAAAAAGGAAAGAAAATGGTAGGTTGGAAAAGCCAATGCTGATTGGAAAATGAATATATATTATCTCAAAAGAAGAAATTAGAAAAGAAAATTCACAAATAAGAATATATATATTATATATATATATATTTTTATTTTATTTATATTTGTATGTTTATATCTTTTATTGTTATTTTATTTTTATTAATTTTTGTAAACTTTAGTACTGTTATTAAATGTAGGTCTAAATATAGGCAGGTAGATGTATAATAATCTTTGTCTTGAACAATTTAAGCAGATTGAAGTCACTTAAGATGTTTTCAATTAATGAATTATATTCATTCTGTCTGTATATAAACCATTCCCTTATTGAGCAGTTGTTAGTTGTGCCTATTGTGGGATTTGTACCTACTTTTACTTCCTTTTAATGCTTCTAAACTGGAATTTTAGCTTTTGGACTTTTATTTCTTCATTTCAGTTTGTTTGGTTTTATCTTATTGGATTCTGCTTTTGTCTTTGTTCTGGCTTTAGACTGAGAGAGTGGTGATAGTTTTTTTTTTTGAATATGACTTAAAGCAATAGGTGATCAGGTGTGAGGTGCACCAAGGTTGATAGCAATTTCAAACCTGGCACACCATTCCAAGTTGTTATGGAAGTAGGGAGGTGACACTGAGGGAAGTCTGGGCTAGGCTTATGAGGGCATCCAGGCCAATAGCCTAGTATCATCCTATGAACCTATGCACCTAGTACTTTACATGTTTCCTGTATGTATTGCAGACTGTCCTGCAATGTTGTCTGAAATGAATCCCTGTGAGTCTGAACTGTGTAGGTACTGCAGTGATAGAGTATTCTCTTGTTCCTTTATTAATTATTATCACATAGCATTAAACCTTGTCATTGTGTCTGGTCTGTATATCAGTAAGTCTGTTCTTACAGTACTTGCATATTCACTTGTTGACACTGTATAGCTCACTCCAATAGCCTTGGTCTTGGTCACACTTACCATTTTACTAATAGGCCAATCACACAGTATGATTTGTCACCCTTTGTTGAGGGCCTTACAGTAGCTGTTAAAGAGATGGATTGTGGCAATCAGAACTACCGTAACGTCTGGCCTAAAGGGCCCATAGGTGGCAAAGTGTGTGTGTGTGTGTATGTGTGTGTGTGTGTGTGTGTGTGTGTGTGTGTGTGTGTGCGTGTGTGCGTGTGTGCGTGTGTGCATGTGTGTGCGTGTGTGTGTGTGTGTGTGTGTGTGTGTGTGTGTGTGTGTGTGTGTGTTTGTATGTATCAGTAAACATTATACTGCAGTGTATTAATTTACATAGCTTGTCTTCTGCTCGCAGATGAACATGAGGGTTGGTGTCTCTCCCCTTCACAACCTGATGTCAGTGTCTTAGCAGAGTCCGATGATGATGGTGGTCATAGTGAGGCACAGGTGGTGTTGTCCGGGGCTGAATTTGTGCCATTGGTTGGTATCCCGCTTTCACCCACAATGTCCCCGCACACAGTCAGTATGCCCACACATACCCAGTCCCCAGCAGCCACAGATAATGGACAGTTGGAGGGTGGTGGCATGGAATAGGCTAGTGTAGCAACTATGGCAAGTGTGCCAGAGAACAGGCAAGGTCACACAAAGGTAGATGGATAGGTTGCTCAATGGAGGACTGCTGCCCATCAAGACCCTGTCACAAGTGTCACAGCAGGTGTCAACAGATGCATTTTATGGTCCTTCATGGAGGCACAGGCACATACTGACTGCAGCACCAGACAGATGTTCAGGGTCATGAATGCAGCGCTTCCTCCACAGCATTTGTGATGCCGTACATCATTCTGCCGATGCCATGGATAGATGGTAGGGTGAGACATTGTCACTGCTTGACCATGCAATGTCTGTGCTTGAGCATGTGGTGAGAGTAGGGTGTCGGCCACATGGACATAGGCCAGCAACAAGATCAGCTGAGAGCCCACATGGCCATGCACATTTACACTCCCATAATGGCAGTACCACCAGCATTAAAGAAGGGAGGGTGCTGTCAACACCACAATGGAGCAGGCCATGGGCATGGGGTCCTGGTCACTCCCATCAAGGATGCAGATCCAGCAGACAGTAGTCACCATCGGGAAGTAGTATTGCATCTGGCCTTGGGCATGGTGGTGCCAGTGAGACTCCTGGAAGAACCAGTTCCCATGTTCCTGGTGGGAGACAGTGAACTGTACATCCTGCCATGTATGGTCCATGGCTGTTCAACATAGACCTTTGTGGGGCATCCACATGGCTTGATTGTTTGCATACAAACTCTCACACATCTCTATCAGAGGTGGTCACCACCAGACACGCACAGCTCCTCTGCATGGCACAGTTGAACACCACCCCTCCAGACACATACACATAATGTCAACCATATGGCCCAGCCTAGGCCTCTGGTAATCCTACACCACACCTTGTGCATGTGATGATACCTGTGCCACATCCCTGTTATCCATAGCATTGATGCAGAGACAAACTAATATGGGTCTGATGCACAGGGTGAATATAGTACAGTGTAGTTATGTAATCTTGTGTAAGGTGCTGTCTGCTGGCAATAGTTATGGGTACACATCAAGGAGTATGTACTTTTTTAGCCATGATGCATTATTGCTGTTAGTACTGCTGACTGACTGTAGTGTCACGTACTGTATTCTGTTTGTGTTCTAGGTGTCTATTTGTCTGCAAGCTATGGGCCTGCTGAAAGTAACAACAATGAGTATGGTGGAGTGTAAACATAGTGACCTTTTCATAGCCAAGGTAGAGCTGTATATGTACATATTTACCAGATGTGTTTACATGCAACAGTGTGTGAGGGACAATTGGTGCAGACAGTGTGACCTTGCATACATACCCTTTGACACAGCCAGCTAGCCTTTATACATGTCACCTGGGTGTTCTGTAGTACCACAGGCTCATACATACAGAGGAGGCTACTTGAGTATTGGCACTAGGTCCCTCACAAGCTTAGCCATTACTTTAACCACAACAGATTCACATATCAGCACCTGTGGCCCCTGCCATTTCTGTCGCATCCACTCAACCTTGATGCAGTTGATCAGGGTATGCATGATACTGTGTATGACAGGTTTATGGTATGTATTCTAACCTGACAACCACAGCATGTATGTCTCATATCTGATATGCAAGTCTGGCCTCTCATGCTGATAGGGAACACAGAGTCATAGTCCTGTACATGGGGCAACTGTTGAAGGGCTGACCACACCCCCTACCTGCCCAGTCTTACAAACAATAGTGCTAGATACATAACACAAATACCACAGAGCTAATGTAGTGTTGCAATGTCTGCCACTACTATTCAAGTGGGTGACAATTGCAGGAACTATTAGGATTGCTAGTGGTGGGTTCAGAGGCCCTTAACATGGTAGAGCCATCTGACACACACACAGATATGCTGCTGTGTGGGGACATGCATTGAAACACACATGCACATAGAGTTGACACTTCTCAGAGTATATGACCTACCTATCTATTTATGTACAATACACAGTGATACAACCATTGCATGCACCACAGTGACTTTGTGTTAAAAATGGCGTAACTGTGTGTTTGAGGTGGTTGACATCTGTATGGGCTGAAACTAGGTTGGCAGTGGGAAAGTTCACAGAGTGGAAGAGGCACACAAAATGGTATAGACATCACATACACACAGTAAAGACAGCCGCAGGGGATGTGCATACAGAAACACAAACACAGTTGCCAGTAGACATATTAGTAACCATATGTATCCATTTTTATGTACTATAGTGCTACGTACACATGACATACTCCACATAGATTATACCCCTGTGACATAACACACAGCCTCTAACAACAAGTAATCTTGCAAATATCTTCATGGATGGTTGGGTAACCCACCAGAAATAGTGACTGGTCTCATCTATTGCTTCTACAAACCTAGACATGTAATAGAGTAACAGACTTTGTATCAGCATAATGTTTCAGTCAAGTACGATGTCTGATGCTGGCATGTGTGTCACAATGGTAAATGTGACATATTTGGCAATGATATCACAGAAATGCTCATTGTTAGGGGACACAGACCACGTACAGGTTGCAAACATCTGGATATTCCATGTACATCTGTACAGATGACTGGTATGGGCTGTATAGTGTAACATGGTGCATGTGAGTCAGATACCATTAACAGGCACTTTAAAGTGATGCCATGGGTAGGGGATCAACATGCCTTAAAATGGTATAACCTACACTCACAACAGCCACAGGGAATATGCTTCACACACACACTACTATAGTTGTGAGCATTAAAATTAGAACCCCACCTATCAAATTATTTGCACTATAGTATTACACAGTTATTGCACATGCCACAGAGCTTAGAAGGATGACAAGTGTATACAGATACTTCAAAGGTAAATGCCATCAGCAGGCAAGTGTACTGGGTGGTACACATCTCAAAATGATAGAGCCCACAACCCCCAGAAGATACGATTCTCGCCTAAACACAAACACACACACACACACACACACACACACACACACACACACACACACACACACACACACACACACACACACACACACACACACACACACACAGTATGACAGTTGCCAGTATTGAGTTTTTAATACCTACCTTTCTAGTTATGTGTATTATAGTGTTATGCAGTTATCGCATGTGCCAGGGAGTTTACAGGATTTAACAGTGTCCCAAGGTTCTTCTAAGATGAATTACATCAAGAGCCCTTGTAAAGTATGGCAATCGGAAATGTACTGGGTAGGAAGGGTATCAATATATATTATGCTACAAACATACACACTTACATACACCTTTACACGCACACACATATTTGCCAGAACTGAGAGTAGAACTCCTGCCTATCTAGCTATTTGTATTATATAGTTATGCAGTTATTACATGTGCTACAGAGCTTATAGGGCTATGGACTGTCCAAAGGTACTTCTAAGGGAAATGACATCAGCAGGACTGCTAAAGTAGGGCACTGGTAAGTGTTGTCGGTGGGAAAGCCCTCAGAATACTTTATCATACAAACATACACTGTTTTACACACACACACACACACACACACACACACACACACACACACACACACACACACACACACACACACACACACACACACACACACACATACATTTGCCAGCAAGCTTATAGGACTTAAGGCTATCTAAAGGTACTTCTAAGTGGAATGACATCAGCAAGACTGCTACAGTAGGGCACTGGGAGGTATTGTGGGTGGGAAAGTCCTCAAAATACTTTATCCTACAAACATACACACTTATAAACATTTTTATACACACACACATTTGCCAGAATTGAGAATAGAACCCCTGCCTATCTAGTTATTTGTAATATATTGTTACATAGTTGTTACATGCCCCACATAGGTTATAGGGCTGAGGGCTATCCAAAGGTACTTCTAAGGGGAATGACATCAGCAGGACTGCTAAAATAGGGCACTGGGAAGTGTATTGGGTGGGAATGGCCTAAAACTGTTTTACCTACAAACAAACACACACACACTTACATTTTCAGGACAGAGATTAGAACCCCTACCTATCTAGTTATTTGTACTATAGTGTTACACAGTTATTGCACATGTCACAGAGATTATAGAGCTGACAAGTGTTCTAAGGTACTTCTAAGTTAAATTACATCAGCAGATCTTGTGAAGTAGGGCAATGGGAAGTGTACTGAGTGGGAACGGCCTCTTAATGCTTAAACCTACAGACACACACACACACACACACACACACACACACACACACACACACACACACACACACACACACACACACACACATACACACACACACAAAGGCAGGTAATGTGATATTACAACCCCAACCTCAGTACTATTACACAATGGAGCTCACCTTCATGCTGGCATGTGCAACTGGTTACGACTGGTATGCCACTGTCCGCAGGAAGACAGGACTCTATGCCATTCAGGGTAACCCTGTGTATGACCCACTCTTTGTGTGTGTCTCCCTGTGTGTGTCTCTCTCTATCACTGTCTGTCTCTCCCTTCCCCATGTCTATGTGTGTGTATGCTTCACATATTGTCATCTGTTGCCCATATATATGTCTGTGTATCACACGCAACAGATGCAGATATATCGCATATGGGCCACCTACAGCTAGCTGAGGGTAATCTTGTCTGATGAGTGTGTGTAGAAACAGTTAAGGTGTACATAGCTGTCTGTATGCAAAGACATATATGCACAATACAGTTATATAGTGTGATGTGGGTTCCAACATGGACTGTAATTCCCTAATTGTAAGAGAATGCCCAGTATGACTTTCTATAGTAGCAGTGGGACTCCATTCCAGAGATAGATGTACTCTGGTCTGGAGTTTTGTGTGCTACAGCCAAATCTCTCAAAAGTAAAAAAGGAAGTTGCTAAAGTTACAGGGTTTGTTTTAGTAGACATTTTCTGACATATCTTACATCTGACACTGAAATGTATTGAGTCAATACCTAGTGACAGTTATCCTCAGATAATCACAGTGCTTCACCAGAGAAATATAAGCTGTATGCTACACAGACCAATATTATGAGCCAAACTATAGACATTCTTGCTCAATCCGGCCATTTGAGCAGCGTGGTTACAGCAAATGACTGATGAAGCTGTGTAAACAGTCTAGCACCTTGATGATATACTGGCTGGGGATCTCCTGCTTCTGTGATATTCTTCTTACCTGAAAAGTCATATCCTGATGTGGCCATACCTCTCAAATGTACAGTTTTTGCAGATTATCCAGATGCCTGTCTAGAAGTTTTGTCCAGTCTATATAAACTTGTGTTTTTATGGCAAGTTAGTTGCACATAATTAAAGACTGAAGTTAGAAAATAATGACAGACATTAGTGTTTCAGACTTCGTAACTTTCAGACAATTTCTGCTAATGCAAAACCCATTATTTTACCCACTTTCTCAGTTTGTAAGAGCAATATTCAAAACATGTGTCTATCATTGGGCCTTTGTCCCACTTTTATTTATGACACTGTCTAGATGTCTTGTCAGAGGTTGAGAGGTATGGGTGTGGGTACAGAGTGCATTCTACTGAGCAGAAATATCCATTATTTGTGTGATATATTCCACATAGCACTGTGATTTCCAGGTATGTCAGCGGCAGAGCAGTACAGAGTAATGTGGTGAACCACTGACAGACAGCTATGTATAGGTTGATAGTTTGAAAATACATTAGTAGACTACTGGCCCTGAAGCCATTATAACCCACTCAGATGAGAGTGTAGCCCATGTTAAGACATATCAGCACCCAGAACCCCTGTCCAGCAGGGACACAGGTGGAATTACAGGACTGTATTTTCTATTTCCCATGCACTTATACAGGGAGCATGTCACTAGGGGTATTGAGCATCTTGGCTTGATGTGGACAGGGAGTGTATTCCTCAGATGGGGGAGTGTGTGGGACACATGTCTGTCACACCAACAAGCCATTCTGATATCACAGACCAGGTTGATGCTGCACCTACAGGTTGATTGAGTGGGCCTTGACTTCCAGATGTGCAACAGTAACAACAAGGCAGGGTCTGGATTGCTTTGTATGCCAGACAGGGTCATCTCTGCAGAGTCTGTAGGCAATGGAGTAGAAGGACAGGGCTGTTAGCCTATCTGTGTATGGTAGGTGTTGATTGTCCTGCATTCCTCCCATGGGGAACCTCTGTGGTCTCTCCAGCTGCTGCATGTGCTTTGTGAGGTACATGCCGAAGGGGGCATTGAGCAAAATAATTGGCCTCATAAGGTTAGCATACATGGCTCTAATGACCTCTTTGTCCCTTGATGGGATACCCTTACATTTAAGTTGTCCAATCTATGAAGCTTTCTGTACAATGGGAGCAACATGGTGCTCAGTCATCGGGTTGCTATCAACCTGGGTGGCTAACTGCCTCACTACTGATTGTGTATGTAGGACATTATTATTAACGTGATATTATGTGAGGACATCAGTCTCCCCGAAGGGGATGATGATGATGCATCTGCAGGCATTCAGCTTGAGGCCATGTTTCAGGCATGAGGCATTTGTTTTGGTGAGACCCTCTTGTAGGACGTCCACATCACTTTGGATATTGATGACTGTTCCCAGTTTGCAGCCATCTGCAGACCTGGTCAGCCATGGGCCAATGTTTTTGGCCTGCACCTCAGGGAGGTATATCCCATGCAAAAGAGGCACCCAGACTGATCCTTGGGGTATGCCACTCATTACAGGTGTGCTGTTAAAGCTGGCTACCCATATTATGATTATGTGGGATCTAGCAATCACTCCAAACCAACAGCAGAAAGTATAACAAACAGATAAACATAAAATAGCTATTGAAGGCACAAACCCCAAACGATGCTCTGTTGTTTAAAATGTCTTTATTAAACACTTTTCATCCAGATAGTGCTTGAACTTCATTAGATACATTCTAACTCAAATTCCACTCTTTAAAATAGTTAATGGCTGCATCATGTGATCATACTGTGCAAATTTGCTTCCCCTTAAGTTAAAGTGATACACATATAAAATGCATTCAAGTACTAAATTTCATCTAAAAAGTTTGACATTATCACATTTCTTCATTCCTACTATATACAATACACTCTATATTTTTATCACATATACTTAATATACATACTACAAGTATAAAATATAAAATGTGAAATTTATCTTTCCAAACTTTTAAGTTTAAGATCACTTAAAATCTAACACATCTCATTTATTCTAGGGTAATGGCATGCATCCAATCGGAGTTGCCATAATAATTCAAGCTTTTCTAGATTCAATGAGTGTGCCCCACCAATGTCAGCTGTCACTTGCTCAATACATTTAAATTTAAACTGGTGGTTTTCATTTTCTATATTTTGTCTAGCTAAGGCGTTTTCCTGTTTCTACTGATTGATACTATACACGTGTTCATATATTCTGTCCTTTAGCCTCCTATCATTTTTCCAATGTAAAATGCAGGACAGTTGTGGCAGGTAGCTAGGTACACGACCATTCTTGATGTGCAGTTGAATTTCTTTTCTAGGTAGTACTTTCTGTCCCTTATTTTAAATGTTGTGCCTGTCTCCACATATTTTCAATAGTTGCACATGTTACACTTGGACATCCCTGGTTGTCTAACCTGTTGTGAACAACCTTTACTTAATATGTCTTTAATGTTCCTACCCCTTCTAAAACAACCTGGGGGACTTACATAAATTTATTTACCAAAGATGTATCATTTTTAATTACATTCCAGTTTTTACATATAATGCTTCTTATACACATCATGTCTACACTATATGTTGTAATAAATCTGTATCTTACAAGGGATGCTCCAAAGGTTTCTTCTACACCTCCATTTTCTTCCAAGATTGCCAATTATAAGTTGTTTCTAAACACTAAAATAGGTGTAAATGCACCATTAGATCTTTTTAATTTTACTTCTTCTGTTAGTTGGCTAATCATCTGGTCAGGATACCCTCATTTAAGAAACATGTCCCTGAGCTTGTCATAAAATCAGAATCCAATGTTGTCATCCAGGCAGCTGTTACCAGCTGTTCCTTCACCACTGAATGTTTTTGGTAATATGGGTGACAACTGGGAAAGTGTAGAAAAGCATTTGAATATGTTTCCTTTCGGAAAATTGTAGCCGTATAACATTGCTGGTTCCTGTCTTTTCCCAGTTTACATCCAAGTAAGCTACTGAATCCTTATAGAAATTGTATGTGAAGTGTAGGAAACTAGTTTTACTATTAAAGTACTCCATAAGCTCTATCGCCCGCATGTTGTCCCTTTTAATAATCATAAAAATATCATCCAAAAACCTGGTGTAGAACTATATGGTGTCCTTAATATATGGGTTATTGTTAATAAATTCATATACCCAGCAGACCATAACTAAATTGGAAAAACGTGCACCAACTGGGGAGCCCGTAGCTACACCGTTTTTTTGTAAGCAAAATTCATTGTCAAAGGTAATATAGTTGTTAGTAAGGATGATGCTGAAAAGCTCTTCTACTAATGTTGAATTATTATGGCAACTACGACTGGATGCATGCCATTACCCTGGAATAACTGAGATGTGTTCGATTTTAAGTGTTTTATTTATTTTTATTTATTTTTATTTTACATTTGTTGACTGGGCTAGTCTAACTGGATACATGTCCATTTTCAGTAGAGGCCCGGGGAGATAAGCTCCAAAATTAAGTTAATATAACAGTAGTACAAAAAAATGAAAAGAAACATAAAAATAAAACATTAGATACATTATTGCTGGAGGCTAACATTGTAGAAACTAACATCAAAAAGAATCATGTGTACAAGGTTTAGCAATACAGTAGCTCTAGAAGCAAATATCTATGGTTCAGGGGTTGACATTTGACATGTAGAAGAGTAGGAAAAGAAAGATATATTAAAACTAATTATTAAGTTTATTCAGGATTATACACTCAAATAAAATGGTTGGTATACATTCAAAGCTGAAATACAAGTGCCTGGAGCAGGAGTAAGGTTCCAATTGTACATACTACAGGGTAGTTCGCAAACAAGAGAAGACTTGAAAAATAGAGTAAAAGGAGGCTTAGTAATCCAACTAGGTGGTTGTAGGAGGATGGAAAAACAGTAATACTGTACAGTTAGTGTTAATCTGGGTTCATGCATGGGCATAGCCATTGGGTTTAAAGAGTCATTTTAGTTGATTTTTGAAGAGTGGTAATGAAAGTAATTGTAGGTTGCTGGGAAGCCTATTCCAAATCTTCCCTACAGAACTAGAGAAAAGGGAGTCTCCTGCTTTATTATAGGATTTCTGGATGGTTACTAGCAATTTATTTGCTGAGCGAGGGGTAGTAAGATTTCTATAGGGGGAGATTAGGCAACTGAGAATAGGAGTATTGTTGGGCTGATAAAGTATATTATGAGTGATAGTAAGTTGTTGAAGTAGTTGCTGATTATGCAGTACTAGCCATCCTAGCTGTTTGAGATTTAGACAATGGTGGGTTCTAAATGGTGAGCCAGTTTGGAAAGATGCATTTCACATTTTATATTTTATACTTGTAGTATGTGTGTTAAGTTTATGCAAGTGTATTGTATGTAGTAGGAACAAAGAAATTTAATAATGTCAAACTTTTTAGAAGAAATTTAGTTCTTGAATGCATTTTTATATGGGTATCACTTTAACTTAAGGGGAAGCAAATTTACACAGTATGATCACATGATACAGCCATTAACTATTTTAAAGAGTGGTTTTTGAGTTATCTGATGAAGTTCAAGCACCTTCTGGACAAAAAGTGCTTAATAAAAACATTCTTAAACAGCAGAGCATTGTTTGGAGTTTGTGCCTTCAACAGCTATTTTTTGTTTATCGGTTCTATCAATGAACCAGTTTGATATCCATCTGGTAACATATGGATTGCCACCTAGATGACAGAGTTCATGTACAATGGGCAAGTGAGGAATTGTGTGTAAGGCTTCAGCCAGGTGATGGTGGCCGGAGTCCACCATCTGTCCCTCATCCATGTCTTTGTTGGCTGCCTCAGGGAAGTCATCCAGAGTTTACTGACATTCCTCACCTGAGGATGGCAGAATGTGTAGGGTAATGTATTTGCATTTTGCCAATGTCCCTGTTAATGTAATCCATGATAATCCATTGCATTGCTTTGTGGATCAGCATAGTTAGACTGATGGGTCTTTCGTTTCCTGGATTGGTGAACACTCCACCTTGGTGTACAGGGATGTTAATGGCTGTCTGCCACTCAGCTGTGACATAGAGAGTACTCAGGCTTTGGGTGTGTAGGGTGCATAATGATGCTGCCAGTTCATGCCTTAGTTCATGTAATTTGCAGCCTGGGATGTATTCAGGTCCCATTGGGGCTGTCCTCTTGACTTTGAGAGGGCAATGATGCCCTGTTCCCTAGTGATAAGGGTTGGGTATTCAGGAATTGGGGATGTCCTGCTTTCCTGATAGGGGGAGAGGAGAGACATTTCCACTGAATCTGTCAGCCAGTGGATTGACTATACCTACAGTATTTGTGTATGTGGTGTCCTTGACCACCTTTTCTGCACAGATCTGGGATCTTCCTTTGGGAATGCAGATATTTGTGAGGAAGGCATAATGATTGTCTGTCATACATGTGGGCAATTTGGACTCAGAGTTGCCTTTACTGGATTTCACTAGTGCTCTAATTTGTTTGTTCAGGCTAAGGGGTGATTACTTCTAATTGTGCACCTGATCCTTCTCAGTTCTGGACAGCGATTTTATTCTTTTGGTATATAGTTACTTTATTGCAGATTTTTGTGGACAGGTTTATTCTCCCTTGCAGATGGTGATGTTGTCCTGTCAGGTATTCCTGATTCCATGCATCTCTATGTATTTGCTGGCATGCTAGTTTTGTCTACATTTGGAAGTCATTGCCTGTTACTCTAGTGGGGTAGGTGGTTGTTCAGCTGTTTATACTATCCCTCTGGTGGTTGTGATCAGCTTGTGGGAAATTTTCCTTTTACCAAGGCTAGAGGTGGGTCAGGAGAGATGGTGATATGACATGTGACCACTATTCTTTCAGATCTTGCCAGGGAGGATGATACCAGAGGAGTGCTGCAGTGGTTGATCATGTAGGTTACTGTCAGGTCTGACATAGGTATCACATCTTGTGGGGGCATCAGGAGGCTGTCCTAAGGATGTAGCATTGATATGATGGTGACATCTCTGTGCATTTCTGTTCTGGTATGGTTGGATTCCCAATCAATGTTTGGGTAATATACGTCAGCCAGGATCAAGGTGATGGATGGAATCTTGATAGCTTTGTAGAGGGCTAGATATGTGGGGTGGGTGTTCTGAATCAGATATGTTGGCTTGTAGCTATGTATAATTTGCATAGGGGTCTTGTCAACAGTTGACTCCACTTGGAGTGTCTCATGTGTGTTAGACTGTTTGACCGGCCTGGAGGTGTGTGTCTGTCTAATATATATTTATACTCCACCTCCTTTGGCTTTGCTGCCTACATTTTGGGGTCTGGCTGTGGGATAGGATGAGTGATCAGATAACAATGAGTTTCTCTCCGTGGCTGTGGGCCAGGATTCTGTGAGTGCACAAATGTCACCATCTTCCATGGTTACGACTGCTTGCAATGAGTGCATTTTCCTGTTTAGACTCCTAGCATTTAGTGGCATGGCCTTTAATTTGCATTTTGTTGAGTGTTTTATGTTGGTAGAATGGACCCATGACTTTCCCTACAAAGGCACTATAGGGGAGGAAAGGCCCTTTGCCAGAGGCCTGAAGGCTAAGTGAGACAGATGCAGGCCATCTCTAGCAAGGCAGTGTGGTCTGTTGGTCATATGTTCCCAGGCTGCCAGGCAGTGGATTCCCCTGGGATGACTCCAGTGAGGGAGCCAAGTGTTACTGACAATCATTTTCTGTTTGTATTGAGCTATCATCCTGGGTGATGGCAGACTGCTGCTTAAGGCTAGGGACATATCTGCATGGAGCACATATTCAGCAAGCTGAATCATGTCTGTCTTCCTATAGTCCAGGGAGGTACATCTGACATCATTCACACCACCATGGAGCAGGCTAGAGTGATATCTGTATCTGTTGTGGGGTGACTTAAGTGCATGCATGATATGGCAGATTATGGCACCTGACAAACAAGTGACCGTGACTTTCTCCTTATCCTGCCTGGTGAGAGGCACATCTGTGTGTCTCCCAGTGGAGTCTTCTATGAGTAATATGTTGGGTGTATGGTAAGGCCTTAGTGTTTGCAAGACTCTGGTGTGTGGACTATGCATGGTTTGTGGTGTGCAGGTTTGCGGAGTTCTCATGTGTTTTTGCCTTTGAGGTGTCCTTTGTTTGGGTTTTTGTTTTGTTGCAGACCTCTGCTTACATGGATGTGTGTTGCATATTTGCAGGTGATGTTTATTGACTCCATACAATGCATGGCACCTATGTTACTGCACAATTTGTTCTGTTGTGCACATTCTCCATTTGTCTGGCCAGTGGTTCCCCTTCCCCTTATGTGTAACTCTTTGTCCTTCTGTAGTCCAGTCATAGGCTTTGCCCACAGTGGCTGCTGTTATGTATTTGTAATTCTGATGTGAGTGGGGCAAATACCGTAACATTACACACAAGGTTATGGATGTCACACCTCTAAGTGTACCTATTTAGCAGGTTGTCCATCATTGCACCACTACATTTGCTGTGGTCCTCAGACGGTTTGTGTTACTATATGTTATTATGAGGCTACATGTTGGCCTAGCTGTCAAACCATCACAGATGGACATCTGGACATGCCAATATATGACAATCAGACAAAGGCCCACACATGGGGACAGGGTGTTAATACTGTTCTGCCAAACATAGACAGTTGAGAGACCAGTTTGGTATTTGCTTGCTTTCTCTTATGGGTATGACATCTACTTCTCCACTGTCTACCATTAATGTTTTGGCATGACCCTTTCTTGTTTTGCAAATAGTTTGCAGGTGAATGCAATGTTAGGACAAGAAGAATAGATATACAAGGCATACTTGTGCTCCTTCTGCGACAACCTGTCATTCCAGGGGTATGGATGTTAGCCAGTGACATGTTGTCATTACTGACACAGTAAGGTGGTAGCCTTTTATAACCTGGCAGTACACTGACCTTAAGGTACCTGCTGTCTTAATAGGCACCATACCTCCCAACCTTTTAGAGCCAGACATCTGGACAAAGCCATAAGTAATCTGGGGACAAAGGCCTACATATAGGGACCATTGTTTACTACTGGCCTTACAAACCTAGAAAGGTGATACAATAACAGGTTTTGCATTAGCAAGCATTTTCCTAAAGGGTAGGAAATCTGAAACTACAATCTGTCATTATTTTCTGACTTTAGTCTTTTGTGATATGCCAGTTATTTGCCAGAAAACCACACTTTCATGATAAACAGATCATTAATATGATGCAAACCTTTCAACATTTTATTTATTATTTATTTTACATTTGTTGACCGGGCTAGTCCAACTGGACATAATATCCGTTTTCAGTAGAGGCCCGGGGAGAAAAGCTCCATTACAGGTAAATACACAACAATTTATCATGTTAGGCATAATATTAGTCAAAATATAAGCTAGAAAAAAGAAAAAAAAATTTCAAATACATTCTGCACAAAGTCTGTATAGTTGAGAGATATGCTAGGCACTGTGCAGGTTACTCTGAGCTGTGTACTGTCCATGTGTGTGGCCCCCCTGTCCCTGACCTGTCCAGCTTTCCAGCAGTAACAGATATTGATGTCTGGACAGCGTGTACAACTCCTACCATATGTGTAGTTGACATGCAAGATAGTTGACACTGCAGTTCTTGGAACATGGACCCTGTCAACCACTGTACTGTACCTAGGCCACTATGACACGACAGCCAGGAGTAAGTGTAGGCCACATACTGACAGTATTAACCACACATATACATAGCTCATTGACCCCTGCATATTATGGACATGCAACAAGTTATCAGGCTGATTGGGACAGCCCGGGGAATGTGAGCTCTGCTGCGAATACCCTACAAACATTAACGTTACTGCATTTCTATGGGAACATGGGTGTACGGGGGGGCACACCTGTCAACTGTACACATTTGCACAGACTGTGCTGATGTTGGCATTACATTTTGGTTCCATTTAGCATAGTATTGTGCCTGTCTTGGAGAATACAGGAATATCACTAAAGACCACAGGTTAGATTGTAATGGCAGACATTTGGGTTTCAGACTTGTTACCCTTCAGAGCCTTAATGCAACTGCAAGACCTGGTGTGCTATCGCTGTACTGTATGGGGATATTTCATCATTGTCCCCATTTGAGGACCTTTGCCAGACATTTCTTTATGGTTTTCTACTGATGACTTGCTGGGTGAGGCTGGGGGTGAGTATGGGACCCCCACATTGACATCCATGCATGTGACCTATGACCCCCACCCCCCAGTTAGTTAGCCCTCCACATATACTGCAGTGAGATCTGTCACCTAGAAGACTACTGCATACTCTGGGCAAGCCAGTATTGGGCGGACATTTCCTGTTGTCCCACATAGCTGTCAGTTGTCTGCTGCTATCCCGGTAAGCCACCCCATATGCTTCCATGCATGCAGTGATACCATAGCTATGCAACCACAAAGTGCTACTCCATACAATTATTGTTAAGAAGACTGACTTATCTTGTGCCTGTGGCAGTTGTGAGGATGGTGCTTAGGGGTTGGCTCTGTTGGATGCACACAATACACAGCCTATACATGACAAGATACAGGTAGTGTGATGTATGTGGCATCCATTTTACTGTGTGTGCGAGTCAGAGAGAGGTGTCAGTCCCTGGGACAGAACAGTGTCAGTTTGTGTGCTATGTGTTGCCTCTTTGCTAATGCCTGGGCATACTGGGCACACCTCCGTCTGACTTCAGGGCAGGCTCAGGGGGTTACTTTTCTAAGTCCCCCTGCACCTGTGGGAACTTTTGCAATAGTGGGGGGCTGTGTGGCCCTTCCCTGTGATGTTTCTGCCACAGCTGTTTCCACAGGATTATATTGTGTAGTATGACACATACTATGAACATGTGTGCACATATGGCTGGAGAATACTGCAGGGCTCCACCAGATATGTTGAGGCAGCGGAACTGTGACTTGAGCATCACAAACACATGCTCTACAATGTTCCTGGTTTGTGCGCGCGCCTCATTATGGCGTTACCCATTGTGTGTGTGTGCATTTCTGATGGGTGTCATCATTTTTGACTGGCTGCTGACTGCCTGGAATTTGTTTTTCAACAGTAGTTCTCATTTCTGATGGGTGTCATCATCCATGGCTCCAGTGCATAGCCAGCATCCCCCACCAGATGTCTATACGGGATGGCCCCCCTGGCAAATGCCTGATACAGTAGTGAGGCATGTCAGATGTGGGAGTCGTGATAATTACCAGGGCTGCCTGCACACACACTCATGATAATACCCTGGGTGTTGCACATGACCTGGCAGTTGATAGAGTAATAGCCCTTGCAACTGACATACACTCTACCTTCTTCACCGGATCGTGCCTTGTTGTGGATGTGCATGCAGTCTATGGCAGCCACTACCTCTGGGTAGTCTGCTACATTATGCATATTGCTGGTCCTGTCCTTAGGGGTGCTGGGGAAATATATGTGCTCACCGGCATGTGTTTACATGACATTCATGAACTAGTAGAGTACAGTGGATGTAGAAGCCTGTGAGACCCCCATGATGTCTCCCGTAGGTATTTGGAAGGTACCTGTAACTAGTATTCTTAAGGCTACCCCTACCTTGGTTTCAACTGGAATGGGTTCCCCTCTGCTGGCTCTGGGTCTGAGGTGAGGCTGGCGCAGCTTAATGAGTTGCTGAAGTATGTCCCTGTCCACCCTGTAGTGCTCTACTTTCTCCAGCTCATGTAGCCCCGGTAGGTTACCTTTGGTCTGAACACTCTACTCCTCCTCATTCGGGGACAGTTGTCAGCATTATCCTCCTCACCACCCTCACTCTCTAGCACATACTGATGTATCAAAGAGACAGCAGCCCTTAGCATTTTGACAGTTAAGATTCCCAACTGTGTACAACAATGGTGCAGGGTTTGTGGAAAAAAAACAGACTGAAAGGTGTTTGCATTTTGCATACCTTATACTGTTGTGCTGCAAATGCTGCCTGTGCGATTGGCTGACTATGATACATTCCACCTGCCAGCTGTATTATTGAGGGGTTTGAATGGGCCACTGTGACTGGGAGAGGCCGTTTTAGTGATTTGTAGGTCATTTCCTTTATATTGCTATTTCCTTTTTTTTCACTCTGTTTAAGTCCCACAATGCTCCACACAAACTGCTTTAGCAAGTGTAAATATTGCCAAGCAGAAAAAGTCCTCCCCTGGACGTGAACATGCTCCTCAGTTTTCCAAATAGCTAAGCACAGCTAAGAAGCCTCAGACACACCCCCTAGCTTAGCTGTGCTTAGCTGAGTACAAATAGGAACTGCACAGCTCCAATGTGCTTACACCAAGCATGACACATCCCCTTTTCATGTCAGCTGCTTCTCTTGCTTACACCACCACATTAAAGCTCCCATACAGATAGATGCATGCGGGCATGGTCTCCCATTTTGCTATTCCATAAATTTAGCTCATTTGCATACCCCACTGCATTAGTCCCTTGTTACAGCACTATTCCAGAGTCTATGTCCTTAGCTACCAGTGTTACCTGTTATTGTTTTGGTTCTGCATGCTACCCACTATAACGGCAAAATTCACCTTTCACATAAAATTGTCTTTTTACATTTTTTTTTATTTTCTGCACAATCTCATTTGCATGCTGGTCTGCTATGCTTAAACAGCTGAAATTGGCCAAAAAAAAAAAATTTGATTTTTATAATTTTGAAACAGTTTTGTATGCTGGCCATTGGCATGCCTAATATTAATAATACATGCTTTACTTTGAGCTGTCATGCCCCCTTTTGATTTTTGCAGGAAATGTACATGGTTAGTAAGCAAATACATTTCTGCAGTGGACACAGCTCTGACACGGATGCCTGTCTGTTTGCTGAATCACTAATTCAACTCATTTGCCTGGTTTTCACTAGCAAATGTGGTTAGTAGCATTATTCCATGGTGTCCATGTCGGAATAGTGCTGGAAGGCTTGTGCACACCCCCAGCCTTGTTTACTGACTCGCTTGACAGCCATATTCTGTGCTACAGCTGCTACACTATTCAGACATGGAGAATCACTCCATGTAAGCTTTATTGAATCCCAGCCTCTTACTTGAAATTTTGAAATTTAGAAGTACTTATCCATACTGGGTATGGTAGATGCAACTAACAGATACTATGGTGTTCATAACTAGTTCATATCATAAGTGTTGTGTTATTAACCGTATAACATTAACAGTATTTACACTACTTTCCCTATTTGTGCATACTTAAGTGATGAGCCAATGCGGGTTTCAGCTTCATTGAAAAGTTATGAGAGTTCTATTGGATCGCTTTCCTCAGCACAAACATACTAAGCAGAGAGGTGCTGCAATCAGCACTTTGGATAGCACTGAATGGAAGAAAAACACCTTCTGCATAGCTGTCTCTGTGGTAGCAGGTGTATTAGCAGTCAGCTCTTATTTTGAGCACAGATGATACAGAGTTTGAATTTGGTCTATTGAATTTTTTTATATAGGTATTCATGATGTAAGTAAATAACAACGTGATAGTTTTTGGAAATGAGAGAGGGAATGACTAAAGAGAAGTACTGTATAAAAACATACAGTACTCGATTTATGTTAACAGTACATATATGGATTTGCATATTTAGACATTCATCAGTCTAAATAAATATATGCAATTTTTAATATGACTGCCTTTATTCTGCTTTAACTGTGTGTTTCCTTAGGGCAGCTAGTTTACGCAGCATTGAGCAGAGGTAACCACACCATGCCATAGGATGTGAGGAGCCATTCACTGTTGCTTGACACTGGTGTGTGATGCCAAACTCCACACAAATGCAGAGGACAATAAGTGAAGGGCTTCAGGCATTTCTGCCACGTGTGTGGTTTATGATTCTATTTTTTGACCACATTAAAGATATGAAAATGGGGTAGATAAGAAAGTGCTAAACTGGGACGGCAAGCAAGGGAAAAATAAAGGGGAAGCAATATAGGAGTGTGCAGTTGGAATTTAGAAAAGAACCATAGCTATCCACATCTTTAGCAGTATAAAACGAACATAGGTAGAATATTGGATGAATTTGGACTGTCACTTCAACAAAGATGGGTGACAGCAATGCAGTAATGTTACATAGCCAATTAGACCAAGTCAAGTGTGTTAAGAAGACACAAGTGTGAAGTGGAGAACTATGTATGGGACAATATTTTTTTGGGGGGGCAGGTGCCCATTTTTGTGTTTTTACTTCAGTAAGAGAGGAAGGATGGGTAAAGGACATAGATATGTCAAGGTCAGGTAAGTAGAGTAGGTGAGGAAGTGAATGCAGACAAACAGGACAAACAAGACAGAAGATAGGGATGGTGATGAACACAAAATTTTTGAGGACACCATGATCAGGGATAGAGATGAGATAGTTGATACCCATGCACATCAAACATGGGGACAGTGAGAATCTAGTCCTCAGACTCAGACCTGTAATCATCATTCCCCCTCCTCAGCTTGCTGTTGGAGTGCTTGACATTTTCTTTTGCCCAGCATTCTGGTGGGCATCTTCTCCATTCATCTGAGGTTGGCACCAGTGCTACTTTCCATGGCCTCATGCACCAGGGCTGGCATCTCCTGGCAGGTGATAAAATTACCACCTCTGCCAATGCTCCCCGAGGGTACCTCTGCACCAGCTGCTGGAGTAATTCTACCTGATGTGGACGTGCCTAGTAGTGCAGTGGATGCAGAAGAAGAACTGCCAGGTTGGGTCTTAGATGTGCTGTGCATTAGTGTGGCAGCCGTTGGAGGGGTGGTAGGCTGAGCCTCACTCATTGGCCTACCTCTCTGTGCTGTAAATCATTTTGTGAGCTATCAGAGATTGATGACATCAGAATCTTGTGACTATACATATAAAAATTAAAAGGAGAAATAAGGTGTGGGTAAGAGACAAAAACGAAGATAATTAGTGCCATCATATGTGACATACAATAAATTATCACAATATAAATAATAATTTTACTTTTACAGTAAGTATACATTTTAAAAATGACAAACTATGACTGAGGATTGTTTCAGGTAGTCCTTACAATATGCATATATTGTACATTTGCTTGATCAAATAATACATATTAAGTTAATAGCATGGCATGTATGCCAGTTTTGTTGAAACTATGTGATATTTTTAAATTGCTTTGCAACATATTTGTTCCCTGTGGGATTTGAACCCACAACATCTGAATACACTATTACAATTGACTCGTACATTTGGCTTGAGCTACAGACTGAAGAGTGCATGCTTGATTTTACAGTTAAGATATGCATGTTTAATTTGCTAATAATGTATACAAAAGCAATACTTTAGATAAATTAATATTATGTTGTGCTGCATACATAACCTTTGCTTCCCTAAGTCTTTTCAAATACTCAGCATGGGCATCCCTGTTCACTGCAATTTCTTGGGTGGATGTAAAAGAAAAAGGGGGAGAAAAAGAGAAGAGCATTATGCATACCAGTCTTGACTATATCCAACGTTCTATATAATTTAAAGTATCTTTATCAGTACAGTTACACAACTGTGGGATGTCAGCAATCCCAACTTCATTCAGCTTCTGACTGAGTTGTTCCTGCTTGCACCTTTTCAGGTCATTAAAGTGGTGCCTGCATGATATCCAGCACATGGAATGCCAGTTGCAGTGGAGACAGCCTTGGCCAGACAACTCCAAGCCTTTGATTTGTATTGACACCTGGTGTAGGCCCCTTCAATAGTCGTTGGCTGTGGTGCTTTACAAGGAGCCCATGAATATTCTGGACTCCTCTACACCCCATCATTGAGTGATAAATTTGGTACCTTCCCTTCTAGCTCCTGCCATGTCTGTATAGGTCAAACAGCAGCAGTTAGAGTGTTTTCTTGCCAATTCATATTATCACATTTTACAGCTAGTCACTGCGGTAGCATTGTCGCCTCACAGCAAGACGTCTCATTCGATTCTCAGCTAGAGCGTCTTCTGTGTGGAGGCATGCATGAATTGGCATGCCTTCATTGAGGGTTGTGCGTCAGGGCTGGTAACTCGGCACATAAAAATCCACTACCAAACATTAGCGGACCGGAGTTCTGTTGTGGCGACCCCTAACCGGGATAAGCCGAAAGACACAACAACAGCTAGTACACAAACCCAATAAACCATTACAGCTGCATTTGTGCAATGTTAAACAGAAGACAACAGTGCCATAGAGGAAGGCAGCATATGAAATAGGAAGGGTAATGTGACAGTTGCCATTAGTTTACTGTTTTTTGCTTGCTGCTGTACCTGTTAGTTGCTTAAAATTTGCAGACATGCATTGGGTGTATAAATTTTATGACCTGACATATTTTTGTATGGCTTTACACACTGATAAGAATAATTTGAACAATGTGGGATTCAAGCCTATATAAAATAGACCTAACATATTTTTCCACATAGGTGTTTTTTCATCCTTGTCACAGAAAAAGTGCTTCTCAGACATGCTCATTAATTATATATACACATGACAGACTAAGGGGTGACCATGTATGTGCTGGACTTGACCAGGTCCTGGTTTGCATGTGTGTATGACTACCATTGAAGTATGAAGTCCATCTAAGACCAGAAAAGACAATTTTAATTACAGAAACATAATTGTCAGTATACCGTCAGTCATACATATAATTGATATGAGCTTCAGTGCTATACATAGCTATTGTTATTTATAATTATGTTTAGATTGTTCTTTATTTTTTAACATTGAGTGGACAAGCATTAGCAAAATTGGGAGTCTCCTGTATTGTGATCATTATTGTATACAATTCCCTATAGGTATAGTGGGTCACAAATGTATTTTTACATTCATTACTGTACAGAGTGCTCATTGCAACTGAGACATTGTTTGTCAACCTGCTCATTAGATATACATATATATTAAAGAGTTAAGTGTTTAACCATGTATGTGTGCAACATAAAAGTTAAAAAAATAAAGGTTTAATTGTAGAACCATAATTCTACTAACACCCACAGTTGCACATTTAATATATATCTGATATCCTGTGTATGCTGAATGCACTTGCTATAGACAGTTATTTCTATATGTAATTACTTTTCTAATGCTGATTTTTTATATAGAGTAAACTGGAACAGCAGTAATAAAACTTTGGACATTGCTGTATTAGAACCCATGTGAACTTGTATTGTATTCCTTAACTTACACCTGCTCTCACAGGTATAACTATGCAACAGCTGTATAGTTTCACATTCATTGCTATGTATGTGTGTTGACCGCAGCTCAATTCACATGTTTGCACAGTGACAAACTACACATTGTAGAATGCATCCATTTCTAAATTGTCTGCTTGTTGTCTGCAGGTGGTCTAGATCTGCAATTCTTGTGGAAGCTTGCTGACCATCATGCAATACTGCTTGCACGATGATCAGCAAAAGAGTCAACAATGTATATTTTATGAAACTGACAGTGTCTGCTTATTGTTTGGGCCTTTACACCATGTTTGTGCAGAGGTGAGCAATGCACAAATGAGATTACCAAAACTCAATATGGATTATTATTGTAAAAAGGGTATATTAGTTTTCATAACTAAAAGATCAATGTGAGACTTGAATCTTGACCTACATATACTATGTGCTGTGTAACTTATCATGTTTAATATATGTGCTACACACACATTTGATTCATAGCTTTAATGTTTCTGTCTTTATCATAGAAACAACTTCCATAACTTTTAAATTATTTTGCTGTTTTTCTGTATTTGGGCTAAGCAGTGCACAACACAAATACTAATTATTAAAAAAAGAATAAATACATAAATCAATACATGTATAAAAAGGGGACAGAAGCAACATTACAAATACTTTTCAACATATTGTACAGATTTTTATGCACATGTGGATTTGAACTGTCAGACTAATGAAACTACAAAACACACTGGGAGTGTCTTATCTGTGTTTGCCACAGAAACACATTTGCAGCAGGAATGCAAATCATTGTGCAAAGAAGCAAGCCCAGTTTCCTTCACAGCACTAAGAAGACATACATACTTATACACTCTCAGTTGTTTGTACATATGTAGCTTACATGTTTAGTGCAATGATTGATCATACAAGCAGTTATGAATATTGTTTGCACCAATGTAGCTCTGTCTTCTTTTTGTACTGTGGTCATTCTTCCCCTATCTGTGCTGTACTCTCAGGCATGCAGTCTATAGGGTATTTTGTAACATTGTCATTAAAATGTATGATAAAATTATATTACAGTAAAGTACAGTTTTCAGCAAAGACAGAAGAGTTTGGCTATTAGTGGACAAAAATGAGACGTGTGCTGCTCACTTCAGTTTAAAAGTTTGCTACAGTCACTTTTACACTTTGTAAGTGTATCCTGGGTGAAGTACCCACTGCAGATAAGGTAATCTGAAATGCTGTTGTTTCTCCCTGCTCCCTACCACTAATAATTCACAGCTGCAGTCTATTAGCAACTAACACTGAGGTATTGCCTGCACTATGTTTACACCTCCTACACAAAGTCAACATTTTGGCATTCAGCAATTCTAAAGAGTTCACACTGCATTTGCATTTTCACTATGTTCAGAGGCCTGAATCTACATAAAAAAATTTAACAATAGCCAGGGAACATGAAGGTGAGGAGAGTTGTGTATGTGGAGAGCACAGAAGATTTATTTGGCTTTATCTACAGAGAAGACTTCTGTTCTTGCTAAGGTATGACTGTATTTTTCAAGTGCATGCTAGATTTGTTCACATATTACAAGGAAAATATTTTACATATATGCATTAGAAAATTGAACTTTTATCTGTATGCACTTCTATAATTTCGGCAGTTGGCATAGGAATTTTTGTCAGGCATTTTACTTTCTCAGATAGACAGCCTTATTAACTTTCATCACAAGTGTTATTGTTACAACTGGTTATCTTACACTTCTATGTTATTTGAGTGAAATGTAATGTCCTATATTGTCAATGACACATGGGTGCTAGGCTTCCAAGATGGCCCATAGACACCTCTTAGTTAATGTTGGGCATGGTGAGAGGTGAGTGGCAATCATAACATTTGCTTTTCTTATGTAAATGTGTACAGATTTTGTGGGAATTTTTTGAAAGCATTTATAACATTTGACTAATGTGTTATTCCTTGCTTGGTACAAACTGTTATTTGCCTGTTATTTTTGGGATAGGGAGCCAAGTACTATCTATATGTTGCCACAACAAAAGTTGTTTTCAACATGTTTGCTTTTGAAATTGTGTAGTCATCCAGTTCTTTTTGTGGTAAACAATTACATTACTCCATTGATATTCCTTGTTTTGGATCAAACATTGGTTTGTGTGTGAGTGTGACATGGTACAACCACATAACCTTACATTTTAATAGCTAAACTGTGTGTCTCCAGTGGTTAATGCTGAAAATATATATGTGGATATAAGCAGAAATATAATTATGTGATATTTATGTGTTGTATCCTTCCCTGTTTTATGTCATCGAGGAGTATGGCATCCAAGCCTACTGATTCACCTAAACCTCCTTTCAGTGACTCAGAAAATGACGTCCTGGTGCAGTCATTCAGGTGCCACTGTGCCTTTCTGCTTGAGAGAGGACGTGGGGATATGGCTAAAAAAATTCAAATTTGGAAACAGAGAGTCAATGACGTAAATGCTTTAGGGGTCCCATCAAGACTTATGATCAGGTGCATCATAGGGCCACTGATATGATTTTATCAGCCTGAAGGAGAGCAGCTGTGGTTGCCCCTGAACAGTTTGCTACAGGGGGATCAGCCTGCTATATATTCACCACTGACACAAAAGGAAGAGTTCCTGTTCATTGTCAGAGATCCAGAGAGCTCAGTGGAAAATGTACAATAACATGTGAGTGATGTTGGTGCTGATGTTTCTGGGAGGACAAGAATGTGCCAAGAGGAGTTTCCAGGCAAGCTTACATTTATCATTTTTAAGAGTTTCTTATATAGCAAAATATTGTAAGTAATAGTTCATTTGTTTTAGCTATTATTTTTTTTTTGGATGCACCTATTGATAAATTTAAACAGTTAACAACACATTTTTGTTCATTACACATGGGCTTTAGCTGGATGTGTCAGCCAAGTTTCAGTTAAAAGTATTCCTGTAACAAGTCTAGTCCAGATACAGATTTGCTGTATCCAGGACTGTTTGTAAGCTTCTGAGCCCCCCAAGCCTTTCTGTGCTGGAGGGAAGCCTTCTAACTTATTAGTGGGAGTGGTAAGCACTAGGTAGCCTATCTACCACAAGAGTGGTTTCTGGCTCAGAAATTGTATTTTATTGGCCGTTTGGCAATTTTTCCATCTCTTTCAACTTACTGGTTTAAAAGCCAGTGTTTGCACTTGTTTCCCATCTTTCTTATAACTATTCTAGTCCAGATACAGATTTGCTATATCAAGGACTGTTTATAAGCTTCTGAGCCCCCCAAGCCTTTCAGTGTTGGTGTGAAGCCTTCTAGCTTATCAGTGGAAGTGGTAAGCACTAGGTAGCCTATCTACCACAATAATGGTTTCTGGTCCACAAATTATAATTTATTGGCCGTTTGGGTAGTTTTTCCATCTCTTTCAACCTTCTGGTTTAAAAACCCACATTTGCGCTTGTTTCCCACCTTTCCTGTAACTAGTCTAGTCCAGATACAGATTTGCTGTATCCAGGAATGCTTGTAAGCTTCTGACCCCCCCCCAAGACTTTCTGTGTTGGAGGGAAGCCTTCTAGCTTAGTGGGAGTGGTAAGCACTAGGTAGCCTATCTAGCACAAGTGTGATTTCTGGCCCAGAACTTGTAGTTTATTGGCCATTTGGGCAGTTTTTCCATCTCTTTCAACTTTCTGGTTTAAAAGCCCATGTTTGCACTTGTTTCCCACTTTTCCTGTAACTAGTCTAGTCCAGATACAGATGTGCTGTATCCAGGACTGTTTGTATGCCTCTGAGCCTCCCACACCTTTCTTTCTTGGAGGGAAGCATTCTAGATTATCAGTTGGAGAGATAAGCACTAGGTAGCCTATCTACTACAAGATCCAGATACAGATTTTTAGTTTTAGCACTTGAATTTGCTTATTTGTGCTCAGCACTTGTTCAGAACTTATTGTTAGCACTTACTAAGCTATAAATTACTACAGCATTCAACCTTTCTCTTTACCTAGAGGAAAACAGTTCTTGTACTTACGTTCCTTGCTTTCCTGACTTCTCTAGAGGAAAGTAGTTTTTTATTCAGGCATGTCCAAGGGTCAGCTCCCAGTGTTCTCTCCTGTCTATGTGATGAATCTGGGCATCTTGGGTCAATATAGCAATTGCCTCATGTACACAGGCAACCCTCTCCTCCTACCACCCAACACCACAACCTGTGAGAGATGCACTTATCTAGCAAAACTGGAGATAAAGCTCTCTCCAACCAAGACTGAACTTGACAGTCAAGAGGAGAAGGTAAACACCTGCACCACACCACACTCATCACATAGTCCCACTAAACCTACACCAACAAAATCCACACATAGAAACACAAAAACATTCATGGAGGCTCTCAATAATAATCTGCTCAAGCAACAGAGACTTACAAAGCAGAAATGCAAGCAACCTCCACCCTCCAACACAACCCAGATGACGCATAGCCCACAGACTCAGTGTGCCACTCAACCACAACCCATAAGGTAAAGCAATGTACCCAACACACTAGTCATAGGTGACTCTATAGTCAGGCACACTGATGTCCCACTCACCAGGCTAAACAAGGAGAAGGTTACTGTCAGCTGCCTGTCATGTGTCAGGATCCACCACATAACCCATGCACTCAGGTCACTCCACGACAAGTACAAATATTATTCTGTCATTGTCCATGTAGGTGTGATTTACCTGAGCTGTACCTCCCTGGACTACATGAAAAGAGACATGGAAGAGCTCCCTGATCTTGTAGCCCAGGAAGGTATGACCCTAGCCCTGAGTAGCATCCTGTGATTGCTCAGAATTAATCTGCAGTACAAGTTCAAATGATTGACTTCAACAATTGGCTAAGCTTCTGGTGTCATTCTAAGGGGTTTCAGTATCTGTCTGCCTGGGACGACATGGTCGACAGACCACAATGCTTTGCCAGAGATGGCCTGCACCTGTCACCCCTGGGATTCTGGAAACTGGCTAAGGCTCTTCTTGCCCCTATAATGCCTTTTTAGGCAAGGTTCAAATGACAAATCCACCACTGTAACAGGAACAGGGAAGCAAAAACTGTAGGTAATGCTACTCAATGCTAGAAGTCTAAATCTCAAAATGCACTCCCTCAAGGCACTCCTTAAAATGGAGAACATTGATATCTGTGCAGTGACTGAGACCTGGTTCAAGGCTCCAGAGAGCACCTCTGCATTACCAGGTTATGACTCATACCACACTTTTTGGCCACCTAACCTGGACCAGAACACCAAAGGTGGAGATGTGTCCATATTCATTAAGGATATCCACACCTCCAGGCTAGTTGCTCAGCATAATACATCTGAGGTTATCCAAGTGCAACTAACTCTGGGCAAAACTGCAATCCAGATTGTAGCTTGCTACAGATCCCCCACCATACCCCAGGATTCCCACTCCTCTTTTCTTGATATGCTGGAAAATATTAGGGTTCAACCAAACACCCTAATAATGGGTGATTTCAACTATTCCACCATTAACTGGGAAAACTACCCATGTACCAACTCCTTCGCTCAACGCTTTCTGGAATTCCTAAATTCCAATGCCCTGGATCAACTTATCCACATCCAAACCAGGGGCAACAATATCCTAGACCTATTCATTACCAGCATGTGTGACTGGTGGTCCACACCTGAAGTCAACTCCTCGTTGGTCAGATCCAACCATAAGCTAATCACCCTAGATATCCACATCCCGCTCCCACCCCCCATTAAGGAAATCATGGTAAAACATTTCTCCAAAGTCGACTACATGCTTCTTAAGACAGAAGTTGGACAATACAGTTACGACTGCTGAATCCTACACAGATACAATTTTTAAGCACTTATACAAGTGCATGGATCGTGCTATACCAAACAGAACCAAGATGCTATCCTCCAAAAAAAGGAAACCAATCTGGTGGTCTCCTGCCATAAACAAACTTTACAACAGAAGGAAGAAACTGTTGCAAAAGAGAGTAAAATCCCATGAGTGGAGGAGTTCCCTGGTCAGCCGCAGTAAGAAGCTGAGATCCCTTATAAGATCCTCCAAAGCTAGCTATGAAAACAAAATTGCCACTGATTCTAGGGACAACCACAAAGCATTCTATAGCTATGTCACAAATCTCAATGGCAACACCCAGATCTGCTCTGAGTTACAGCACAACGGCATGAAAATTACAGAACCAACTGATATTGCCAATGTCCTGGCATATAGGTTCAGTGCTAACTTTACCCCCCTCTCACCCCCTAAAGGGCCCATAACTATGCAGGAAGAATGCAGAGTCCCTGTAATCACAGCTATGCAGGTAAAATCTGCACTCTCTAAAACCAAAAACACAGCATCCATGGGACTGCACAACATCCCAGGCTGCATTTTACATGAACTTCAGAATGAACTGCCTCCCCACCTAAGCACCATGTTCAATCATACTCTCACATCAGGCTTTGTGCCCACTGAATGGTGCACAGCAACAGTTATCCCACTCCACAAAGGTGGAGCCACCACTGATCCCGGGAACTATCGCCCTATTAGCCTGACGAGCCTGGTCTGTAAGACCATGGAATTTATCATCATGGAACTCATAAACAAAGACATTGGTGACCTCCAAACTCTGGACCCCACCCAGTTCAGGTTTGTGAAAGGCAGATCATGCCTTCTGAACCTGATCGACTTCTTTGAGACAGTCACCAAAGCTTTAGACGAGGGTAAGGTGGTTCACACATTCTATCTTGACCTCGCCAAGGCTTTTGACATCATCCCCCATTCTGGAATTACAGCTAAACTCACTAAATTAGGTATAAATACAAACATCACAAGATGGGTTGCCAATTGGCTCACTAACAGAAACCACACTGTAAAAGTTGCAGACTCCAAGTCTGACTTCAAACCAGTGACAAGTGGAGTACCACAGGGTTCAGTCCTGGGACCTCTCCTGTTTGGTATCTACTTCTCTGAAGTACAGGCTAAGGCAGAAGGCCTTTGGCTAATGAAGCTCACAGATGACTGTAAATTAGGAGCCATAGTTGAGTCCCTAAATGATGTGGACATCCTACAGAAGGGCCTCACTGAGACAGAGCCATGGCCTCAAGCTCAATGCTAAAAAGTGCATTGTCATCCCCTTTTGTAAAAACTCTGTACCCATGAACTACCACATAGGCGGCAGTCTACTTAACGCTGAATGTGTGATAAGAGACCTGGGGATCCAGGTGGACAGTAGTCTCTCCTTTGATAATCACATCGCCACAGTAGTCAGGAAATCTTTCTACATGGCATACCTCATCAGAAAAGGGTTCTCATCTAGGAAAAAAGAGGTAATTGTTCCCCTCTACTCGATACTCATTAGACCCATAATAAAGTACAATGCCCCTTTTGGAATGTACCTCACAAGACATCTGCAGCAGCTGGAAAGGCCACAGAAGTACCTCACAAAGAGGATTACTTGCCTCAAACAGATGCCCTACACTGACCATCTCAGAAAACTCCAGCTTTACTCAGTAGCATATCTCCTACTCCGAGGTGATCTCTACCTAACATATAAAGCTATGTCAAACCCAGAGCTGTTGGACATGCTACACCTAAAGAAATCCCAATTCCTCTGAGCTACATGCTCTAGGGACCTAAACCTTGTCACCATGATAAGCAGGACATGCTGGAGGGATAGATTCTTGTCCCAGAGACTTCCCATACCCTGGAACAAGCTACCCATCTATGTCAAGCAATGTTCCTCATTGGCACTCTTCAAGAAAAATCTTGATAAGTGGATGGGAAATAGGAAATACACCCCGGGGATCACTTATGTGGCTCTGCTTGACAGGGGCACAGGAAAATAACTTTCTTGGGTGGCATAAGCCAGGGAACCTTGTTGGCTCAGCTTACTTAGGCCCTTGGGCCGATAGCCTAGTACCTACCTATGAACCTATGAACCTATAATTGACATATAAGCAAACATTCTGTCCCCCTGTGTTACTGGAATTGTGATGATTGTGGCCTTAACTTTTGCTTAACTTGTTCCAGGGCCATCAAGCATAGCACATGTGGAGTCATCTGCACATGCTTAGCCAAAACTTTTATTTGATTATTGATGACCATTTGTCAGAAATATGCATTTATCCGTATGTCTGAGTTGGGTGCCATGGGTCTGTGTATGGATGTATCATCTGTGATATCAGCACCAGTGAATTTTTTTCTGTTATTATATATTAAAATGGTACTGTAGGTATTAATTATTTCCTGTGTTTGTTGCTTATTATCACAGCTGATCCTGACAGTGAAAGTGTAGAACTCTTACCACCTCATGTCAGAGTATTGGCAGGTGCTGATGATGATGGCCAAACATAGGCACAGACAATGGGTGTAGAGGTTAAATCTGACACTGAGGTTGACTTTCATCCATCACTGTATTTCCATCAGGCACAGAAAGTAGGTCTATGCAAACCTATTTCAGTGAGCCCTCAGATATTGGGCAGGAGAAGGGTGACACACTCAATCAAGGTAGTGTGGTTACTGTGACTTCAGTGCCAGTTGACTTTGGCTGTAGCCAAAGTTTGGTTGAAGTGACATGCAGGAGGGTTGTTAGGGGTGCTCGTAGGAGGCCTGATGTCTACCCTCCACCTGATCCTTGTCTTTCTTTAAGTACCACTCAACACATGTTTTCAGCCATCATGGAGGTGCAGACATGTTCCAGTGGGGTCTCAGAGGAAATGCTTAGGGTTGTAGATGTGGCACAGGCTGATATGCATGACTACTTTTGCCATGTTTGCAATTCTATGGATCGAATGAATGACACAATGGAACAGCAGTGTCTGCAAGGGAATCTCTGCTGGTAGAAGGATGGCATCCACATGGGCATAGGTCAGCATCATCATCTGATGTCAGCCAATGTGGCTGTGCCTGATAATGCTCCTGTAGTGGCACTACTTTCACTGCTCCATCAGTGATTGAGGTGTCTACATGCAGGCATGCTAGATCATGGACTTGTGGTCCCGGGTGTACTCCCAGTACTTATGCTGAAATTTTCACTGTCTGTGCCATCTTTCACAATATTATCCTGAGAAAAGAACTTCAACAGGAACACCAAGGGGAAGGGCATACATCCCGCACTAATGGCAAGGTCACCACAACCACACACAGGTGAGGACTCAGAGGGGGAGCCACCAGCTGCTTTGGGTGTTGGTAGATGGCATGCACAATATGCTTTTGCCCTGGGCAAGAGGCAATAGATAGCACACACACTCACCACCTAAGGGGCTAAAACCTTCATCCTATGCACATACATACAGTAACCTTTATGACAGGCAATGCTCACAAACTTTACTTACCCATGAAATGGCTGTGTACTGCTAGCATCACACAGAGTTATCCCCAAATTAAATTTTTTTTAACTTTCAGACTATCAAGGTAAGTGTTGAACCTGGAATAGAAAAATAAAGGGCTAAGAACACAAATGAATGGCATATTCTTGCATACTATTTGCTAATGTAACTAAGTAGAAGGTGAGTGATTGCACTGACTTATGTCAATAGATGTGTCCTCTATCAACTAACAGGCATAATGCATCAAAGACTGACATATTACAAAGACCTGTAAGAAAGCAGTACAATTTTCAAAACAGCATCACAAACACATATATACTGAACGCTCAGTCAGGTATGCACCTTGGGCATCAGACAAAAGACTTATGTATCCCTGAATCCAAAAGGTAAAAAATCAAAGATATGGCACAGTTATCATTATTTGCACAGGTGCTGTTTTGGGGAACAGGAGGCCAAGGCTGACACAAAAGATAATGAGTGAGAGTGAGACTGGTAGAAATTTTGAAAGAGTATGACATGGCTGGCAAAACCTGAACTAAGTGTCCACGATTGCTTTGTAGCTTGTTGAATAGGCTCTCCATCTTGGATTGATCGATTAACATACAATTCAGCTGATTATGCTGCAATTAGCATGCCACAATGTTTATCATTTAGAGTCACCTGCTGAATATGAAATGGTGCGTTACTGTGTAGGTTTGATTAAATCTGCACCACATAGTCTATTTGTGTCTGAAATCTCCATAAACTCACTACAGTGTATTGAATGTAATAATCTGCTGTCTTTTTTTAGTTTTTTGAATGACAATAGTTAAGTTCTGTCAGTTGAAGGGAGTATTGTATAATGGAAACATATGTGATTTTTGGTTTTGGTCTTTCAAAATATATAGCTATTTTATAGATGTATGTTTAAAACTTTCTGTATGAATGTTTGTTGCTAAAATGGTTAAGGTGTTTACCTTACAGACACAAGGTTTGATGCTCTCATGGGATAATTGATTAGGCTTAAAAAATGGCCCACAAGGACTGTTAGTCTTGTACTAATCTAGGTAAGTAAAGGATTGAAAGCTAATGAAGAATATGGTACTTTTCCGTTATCAGGGCAACACTATCAATGAGTGGTTCGGCGTTTTTTTTTTCTGTTATAAGCCCAACATCAGAAAAGAACATGTTTTTTTCTTTTCATATAACATGGAAATTAGTACTGATACCCTTATTTTCCCTAAATTATTTCTGAGCAACTTTTCTGTGATCACGGCAAAACTCGTAATGACCGCTTTCGGTTTTAAGCCCAACATTGGAAAAAAAACATTTTTCTTTTGGTCTGGAAAGCAGAAATCAAAAGCTATACAGAAATTGTTCTTCCTGTTATCGGCCCCACATCAGAACAGAACTGAGTTGTGTATAAAGCCAAACTGTGTTTTTTTTTATTACTTGGAAAGCAAGTTATTTACGTTGTCATGGTATCACTTTCCAACTTGTAGCTGCCACTGTAAATGAACCGCGATGCTAAATAACACCTGTTTTCACACTGAAAACTAAAGCACACCGCAAGCCTGACAAGATAATAACAAACAGAATGAGTACTTCACATTTACTTCATTTCCAGTACTGACAAACATGGTTATTTAGGATGCCATGGCAACACTATCTAAGTCGCCGAAGCCAGTGTAAGAAAACCGCTTTTATTGGTAACAGCTTTCTGATTTAAAACGTAAAGCGCATTAAGCCATTACAGCTGTGCGAGGCTGTAAAGCACAGGTGTAACATGCCAAATACAGATTACTCTACTTTTTCATAAAAGAAAGGCAATATTACACTTCTTAAAACAAAATCAATTCTTCTTACAAGTCAGTGTGTGTTAACGTTGAAGTTGAAACTGTTGCCCTGTTAACGGAAAAGTACCAAGAATATAAATACAGGAAGAAAATACAGAGGAAGGAATGACAGGCAGTTTATTAGAACAGAATGATGCTTTGACTTCTAAGACAGAACATAAAATGGATGCAGTGAATAAAGACTGAAGCAGTTATTTATGAAAAATAGACACAAAATAAGTGTCAGACATATGTCTTAAAGGGAATGAAAGAAAGTTTCAGCTCCTGAAAGAATGTTTCAGCTCCTGTTAGTATTTTCAGTATAAAATGACTAATATTTGTTCAAAAATTGTTCTTCTCATGGTACAATGGTTAATGTGATTAAACATAAATTAAAGCAGCAAAACTATAATCACTAAAGAAGCATTGAAAGGAAAATATGACAGTCTGGAATTCTATGCACGTTTGTTTTAAAAAAAGATGTTTGTCAGAAAACATATGTTTCATGTGTTTGAAAATATATTAAACCATGTATTCCATTTTGTGCAGAATGTGGAAAATTTTCTCTTAAAAATATATATTGTCACTCACAATTTGTGAGTGTGGAAATAAATAAAAGAGTTTGGTTATCTCACAGTTATGGCTTGCTTCATGACATTCATTGCCTCATAGCAAAACAGAACTGGCTATGCATTCTAGAAGGTGATTTAAAAGGAAAGTCACAATCTATTTGTGTTTGAAATCTCTCTAACTTCCATGCAGTGTAGTGAACCAGCAGAGTAGTCGCCCTTTTCTTTTTTTCTCCAGATATTATTCTAATTTAGGACATCATAACTGATGAAGATTAGTAAAACAAAAATTCTTGGATTGCAGACCTGTTAGATTTGTTTTCTTCATAAAGTAACTCCAATCTATAATATGGAAGAGAAAACAAAAACAACGGATGCAGTAGGATTTTTTTCTGTCATTAGTCTATTTACATTGGATCATAGGAAGTATTGGCCCTGAGACCTTTAAAAGCCTAGCCAAGAATTTAGCCCTTGTTCCATAAAGTCAGCACCCAATGCCCCTGTCCAGCAGGGACACAGGTGGAATCCGAGGGGTGTATTTTCTGTTCCTCATCCAGTTATCTAGGTTGCTCTTAAAAAGGGTTAATGTGATGTACTCTGCTTGACGTGGAGCGGGAGTTTGTTCCACAGAAGGGGAGTCTCTGGGACACAAATCTGTCTCAACAACAAGTCCTATTCATGTCACAGACCAAGTTGAGGCCGCGTGTGTGGGTTACTCAAGTGGAGCTTGACTTGCGGATATGCAGCAGCCACATCAAGGAGGGGTCTGTAATTGCTTTTTATGCCAGACTGAAGTCACCTCTGAAGAGTCTGAAGGAGACTGAGTAGCCTATCTGTGTAGGGTAGATGTTTGAGGTCCTTGATTCTCCTGGTGAGGAACCTCCACGGTCTCTCCAGCTGCTGCATGTGCCTTAAAAAGGGACATTGTACTCAATAATGGGTCTTATAGGGGAAGAATACAGGATGTTATGACAACCTTGTCCCTGGATGAGATACCCTTACTAATGAAGCATTGAAACAGTTTTTTTCTTTTCTTTTCATTGGTCATCTGCAAAATTGTCTTGAATGGATACGGAGAACATTTTACAAATAAAAAAAATCACTTGTTTGTTTGTAAAGGCTTGCAGCTGATGCCTTATTTCACTAGTTAAGGGTATTCTCACAGCACTGCTGTGACTGTAGCTGACCATCAGCTGTTATAATTCAGTGTTGATTTCCTAACCTGAAGAGAAGACATTAGCTTAGATATTGGTATCAGATTAGCAAACTGACTGATGGCAGTAGTCTGTAAGTAAAAAAAAAAGTGTTGCTTTCTCTACAATAACATCAGACACCTTCCCAGTGAAACATTTTGTAAGTGTGAAAATAAAAAAAAGAGTTTAATTAAATCTCAATTATGGTTGGAAAGTTTGCAGTGGAAGGCACTGGCCACAGACTGACATGGGCAAAATCTTGAGGAATTTGTGATTATGAGCCTTTACTGCAGTGGACAGTGTAAAGCTTTTTGGGAAGGCAGGTGCTGGGAATGAAAGAGTAGTAATCCATTATTTTTATCACAGGCTTTTGGAGTTTCAAGTAAAAGAGAGAAAGACAGTGTTAAGTTCCATCAACAGTAGAGCTTAGTTTAAGATGAACACAGGCAAGACTTTTGGTCGGGAAATTTGAAAATAATGTTTATAGAATTAGATTTATGACTTTTGTGTGAGTGCTGGATTGGATGATATGTAAATCTAAAACTGAAAAGTATTGCAGAATATAAATAGGGGAGAAAATCTTGAAGGAGGAAGAGCCTCTTTTTTTAGAATATAGTTCATGGTTTTCATTCTAAGGCAGAACAGAAACTGGATGTGGTTGGCAAATGATTCGAGCAATTATTTAAACACAATGGATACAGAATAAAACACAGGTATGTGCTGTAAATAGAAAGAAAGTTTCCTTCATCTTGTATTTATTTATTCTCATTTTGCTTTTTAGGTATAACAGCAACAATAATAATTGTACGTGAACTGTTCTAATAACAGTAAAATGGTCTGTTTTGCTTAAAAATAATTTAAAACAGACTATTTTTACCAAAATAAATAAATGCACAGCAGATAGCACTGTCACCTCACAACTAGAGTTTCTCCAGTTTGATTCTCAGATGGAGTGCCTTCTGTGCAGAGTTTGCATGTCCTCCTTGGGTTCTCATGGGTTTCTTCGAGATGCTCTAGTCTCTACCTACATTCCAAAGAAATACAGTAGGTATATTGGAAACTATAATTTGGCCAGAGGTGTGAGTTTGCATGCGAGCATGTGGTGTGTAAGAACTACTATGGCAGGGCTGGCCATCTGGTGGTGTAAACCTTGGCAATAGATGATTGTCACTTTTGAAGTGACACCCCAAACACGTGTATAAAAATGGAAAAATGGGTTGTGGATGGATGGATGGATGGATGGACTATATTTACCAAAGAAGCACTGAAATGAGAAGCGTGTATTCTGGCGTTATATTTCAATGGATGTGTACAATTGTGGACTGTTTGCTTTAAATAATGTGGAGATGTCTAAATCATTCTCTCTGTTTCTGTACAACATGAACTGACTCATGATGGAAAAGAAACAGCAGCACATTCTAGAAATGTTTTAAAAAAGAATGATAGGATGTATTTAAGCAATAACTGATGAGTGGGTGTGGTATATTAAAGATTTACCCACCCTTGGCATGGCTTGATCATGAAGAGTGAAGACCACATGATTAAAAAAACCCAACCGTGGGTAAATCTTCAGTATACGCATACCCATGAGTCAGTTATTGCTATTCTTCAATGACATTATTTATAAAGAAATTACCTTTTTTAAATAATGCATTTGCATAATGGGACTGTGGTGTTCCTCTGCATGGTTTCCATATTCTTCTGCTTTGATGATGTACTGTGCATGTATATGGGACTTTCCCACACTTACACAGTAGTACATCAGTACTTTGGAAAGCAAGCAATGGAGAAAGGAAGATCAATGTTGCTTTTTTTTTGTTTTGATTTGTTTTTCTTTCTTTTTTTTTTTGAAAGAAAAAAACTAGCACAATCTGGACAGTTTAGAGTTATAAGAGAGAGGGCAAAATACAAGGAAAATCAGGTATATTTCCTTAGTTTTGCAGAACATACCTGATTTTCCTTGTATTTTCTTTGCCCTTCACACATACCTCTCAACTTCTTAGCTCAAGAAATGTGCAAAGCCTTAAATAATCCCTGTTGTAAATGTTGTCCTTAGAAACTTAGAAAACTGCATTGACTTCCATAACATATACTAATAGAAGAAAGTCCATTGGGCTTTTTTCTTTTGGTATATGTTAGGTTTCACAAAGGGAATGCTGGTTGGCCTGATTAATCAGCATGCACTTTTTTGAATACTAATGAGTTACCATTGTATAATTGTCTGAAATCTGTATAAACTCCTGAGCATTGTAATGAAACAAATGATTGCCTGTGATAATTATTTGAACTTGGGAAATTCTCTTCCTGAGACTGTAATCATTTACAATAAGTAACTGGAAGCAGCAATAACAGATGTAGTTTTTCTTGTCATCAATCTGTCCATATGAAATGGATGGATGGATGGATGGACTATATTTACCAAAGAAGCACTGAAATGAGAAGGGCGTATTCTGGAATTATATTTCAATGGATGTGTACAATTGTGGACTGTTTGCTTTAAATAATGTGGAGATGTGTAAATCATTCTCTCTGTTTTTCTACAACATGAACTGACTCATGATGGAAATGTTGGGTCTATGTCATAATACCGAAAACTCATAACACTGAAATTCATAAGGTTGAACCTATATCAATGAAAACTCATAACAATGAAAACATTCACCACAAGAAATATATCCTGAAAATGTGTTTTTGCCGGGGGTAAGCCCCCTGCACCTCCCATGTGGGGGGGGGGGGCTTTGCTCCCTACAAACCCTTACTTATATATGATAATGCCATGATTGCTCAACCATGGAGAAAAGAAAAAAAATCACACATACTGTACTAGACTCACATCCCTAATAACTCCTATGATAGGAAATGACACCATTGCTCACATTCTACACATTTCTGTACAGTTCTACATTTTTCAGTGTTATGAGTTTTTAGTGAAATTAGTTCAATGCTGTGGGTTTCAGTGATATGACTTTTCACTGTGTTATGGCAGTGACCCAAAATATTAAATTTTCACTTTGTTGTATATATGTATATATGTATGTATATATATATATATATATATATATATATATATATATATATATATATATATAGTACTTACGTATTAACGCAACCAGATTTTTAACCCTGTATAGTTCCTGATATTCTCGCAAACCAACTGTTTACAAAACTAAAAAGGGGTGTGTGAAGTCCAATTCAATTTTTGTAGCACTTTGGTTATGACAGAGGAACTGGACTAACGGCCAAAGTCCTCTTCCTTGGTAGCATCCTCCTTTACCGTGCTAACTTCATGGAAAATAAGAAGAAGCAGGGCAGAATGAAATTATGGCAGATTCCAAGGACGACAAGTGGGTCTTTTGCAATAGCAGCATATCACCTTCTTCTTCTTCTTTTTCTGGATGTCTTGAATGAGGCACAGCTTGTAAGCTACGGTTCTTACACAAAAAGAAGTAAGTAAGTAAGCTGAAAACTGATAAAATCTAACATCAGTGGCTTGACTGGAGAAACTAGCTGCAGTGTTTTGAACATCTGATAGGAAGCAAAGACAATCGAGGGGATTTTCAATTAGACAAAATGGCAGTACTGCAAAATCATTTCGACATTCTTCATTCGAGTTTTCTTTTTTGGATTGCCCTCTCTATTGTAATTGATCCCCAAAGTGAGACTAGCATTGGGGGAATGAAAGGAAGTTAGCAGATGCAAAAGATTTTGCAGTACTGCCGTTGTTTCTACTTGAAAATCCCCTCGATTGTCTTTGCTTCCTATCGGACATTCTGATGTATGTAAAAGGGCACAGACACTGGAGCTAGTTTCTCCAGTCAAGCCATCGCAGTCGGTGAAGAAGCAGCAGCGGAAGAAAATGGTGACTGCTTTCCCAAGCCCTCTGTTTACAACCCAGCCTTCCATGAAAGCTTAAAAATGTTTGACCTTACTTGTAAAACACAAATTAGACAGACTTTACAGGGCAAACCCAAACATCCATTCTTCAATTTTATGTCAGTTATCGCAGCATGAAAATCTGGTTGCGATAATACGTAAGTACCATATATATATATATATATATATATATATATATATATATATATATATATATATATATGTATCTGCAATACCGTCTTGTATTTATACTCAGACATTTCTAATTGTAATGAGTTTTCATTTGTACATTTAAAATGCTTGTTGTTGATATCTTATTTTATTAGATAAGGGCATTCTCACAGTGCTCATTTGGCTGTGGCTATCTGCCATTTTGATACGGGACTGTTTTGCAATAAATTGTCTTGAAATGATCCATTTTGACTATCTAACTGGAGGAGTAATCAATGACAGATGTCCTGGTATCAGATAAGTAATCTGACTGATGGCACCTGCTTGTAAGCATAGAAAAATGTTAATGTCTTTCTTTTGAGGGATGGACAGCTCTGCAAGGGAAGCATTCTGAGTGTGTGCACATAACTAAATAAAAAAAGAAGTTTGGGTAAGTCTCAGTTTCTCCTGGTAAGTTTGCATTGGAAAGCACTTGGCTCAGAATGACAGGGGTTAAATCTTGGGGAATTATTGATTTTAACCCTCTTCTTTAGAAGACAGTATAAAGCTTAATTTTGAGGTAGATGTATTGTTGAAATAAAATGGAGAGATGGAAATTATTTTGTGTCTGTGATCCTTAGAAAAGAGTATAATTACAGTCAGAATTAAGGTCTTATAAAATATGGAAGGATTAGTTATTCTGATGAAAGAAGTTTAGTGATAATAATAATGCATATGACACCACCAGAGAGAAGACTCAGAAATAAAGTTATGTCAAACTTTGTCATGTGAGAGAGAGAGAGAGATTTTTAGATCAAAACAATAAACGTATTCACGGGGGCCTTTGTGAACTAAGATTGCTTTTTTTTTTTTTTGCTAAGTAGTATTAAGGTGGGAATTAAAGAGTTGTTTCCTTTTTTTGGGCTACACGCCTTTGAACTTTCAGATGGAAGGGTGAAAGACAGTGATAAGTTTTTTCTATCAAAGAGAGTATTTAAAGGTGCACACTTAACAATATTTTAGGTCCTCTACTTTGTCACATATAACTAGTTTATAGCCTTAGATTTAAGACTTTTGTATGAGTGTCGGATTGACTGTTAGATAAAATTGAAAGTATATTTTTCAGGTTAAAAATATGAAGGAAGCAAGAAGAGGCAGTTTATCGGAATATGTTTGGTGGTTTGAATTCAAAGCTAAAAAAAAAGATATGGGGCCAGATTCAATAAAGCCTACATGAAGTGTACACTAAGTGTACAAGATATGTATTTAAGAATATTCTTATTACATTTTGTTCTGCTTTCTAGTCACTCAGAAAGATTATATTATAAGTGTACATGTAGTCTACACTTTGTGATAACCTTTTTGAATCACTGTCAATATTTAGATCTGCAAGAATATCAGTAGGAAAACTAAAATTAGGAGGAAGAAAGTGTGAGTTATGTCTGTGTGGTTTGTTCACTCGGAATGGTATACACTTAGTGTTGACATTATTGAATCCCAGGGATGGTGAAAAAATCTGAAGTGGTTATTTAAAATGGATGAAGAATAGAGGGCAGGAAAATGTAGTAATGAAGAGTAACTTATGTTTCAGTCTTTTATAGCTTTTAATGTATAAAAGAAAGAGCATTATATGTACAAGATTTGTTCTTGTGATGGTAAAATAGTTTATAGGATTAAAGATAAATTAAAACATTTAGGATAAATTTACCAAAGAAATGTTAACAAGAGTATGGTATGATTTGTAATTATAAATGACTTCAATAGAAAACTGTTTGTCAAATATAAAGGATTTCTTCTGTTTAGAATATAACTAGCTGTTTATTCTAGTAGATGTGTAGAATTTGGAACTGATTTGTTTAACTAATATTACATGGATGGTGGCTTTCATGCTCATTGTTTTCTACACAACATACATTACCTCATAACTGAACATAACTGTCTGTGCATTCTAGAAGCTATTCTTGAAGGAAAGTGTGCACCTGTTTGTATTTGTAATCTCCATAACCTCCAAGAACCACATATGTACCTGTCCTTTTTTTCTCTCTTTTTTGTCTGGGACTGTTATTAAGGACTTGAGCTAACTTAAGGCAAATGTTAAAGTAAATATTTTTGGATTATAGTCCTATTGGATTTTAATCTTTAATTGAAGCTCCACTAATTCACCTAAGCAATTGCTCACAGAAACAGCAGATATGGTTAGAGTTTTTTTGTTATGGGTGTTTATTAAGTCTATCCTTATGAAACATTTTATTTTATTTTCCTTGTGTATCTGCACTACTGATTTGTGTATATATCAATATCTATATCTATCTATCTATCTATCTATCTATCTACCTATCTATCTATCTATATAAACACACACACACACACACACACATATATATATATATATATATATATATATATATATATATATATATATATATATATATATATATGATTACATTCCTTTGTGTCACTGATGAACTTTCATTGACATAATTTATATCATGAAACTTCATCTATGAGGCCTTTCATTGAAAAAAATAAGAACAAAATAACTTTGCTTTTACATGGGAGGCTTCACCCCATATTTCTCCTGACATGGGATCTCTGCATCTATACACCTGGAAAATATCTAGACTACCTTCACAGCTGCACAGCAGCAGATAAATAGGGTAACTTTTGAAATTATATTGCAGCTGAACTGATGCAGTTCAACTGTATTGTAATCCGACCACAGCAATCACTAACAAAATTTACCAAAAATCGCAGCACACTGTAAATGTGAGTCAAGACCAAAGCAACTGAAGCTATATAAGTATATATTTGATGTTTTTCATTAGGAAGAAGATTAAAATTAAGATTTAATAAAGTTTTTTTCTTTCTATTAATTTGTAAAAGCTTAGATCTGATGTCTTGTTTTACTAGTGAAGTTTATCTCCATAGTACTTTATGATTGTGACTATATGCCCTTTTTAAAGGGAGACTACTTGGCCTTTTATTGTTTCAGTGGAAGAGTGGTAAGTAACTGAAATGTTGGTATCAAATGACTAATGGAAACTGTCTGTGAATATAGACAAGTTTTACTTTCACTAGAGAGGATTCAACAACCCCTCCTGATAAATAACTTGAATGCATGTATGTAAACATAATACAGTTTTTGGAGTATCAGTTACTTTTGGTAAGTCTCAGTAAAGTCATTGCTTCAGATTGATGTGGATGAAATCAGGGGGAAGTAGTGGTTATAACTCTGTTCTGTAGCAGACAGTGTAAAGCTTATTTTGGGGTAGAATGTATAAAAATAAAATAAAGAATGGTGAATTATTTTGTCTGTAATAACCAAGATAATAACATAATTACAGAGAGATGTAAGGCCTTATAAAATATGGCATGAAATTATTTTGCTGGGAAAATGTTAAAAATATACATGACATGAAAATACAGAAGATTTATATGTGATTATATGTCAAACAGTGGTGCATATGGGAGAGGAAGCTGTATAGTTTTTGCAACAAAAAAATTATTTATTCAAGAATGTCTCGTGAACAATGATTGTGTTTTTTCCTGTATGTAATATTAAAGTGGCAATGAAAGAGTCATGCCTATACTTTTTTTAATCACAGGCCTTTGAACTGTCATTTGGGAGAGTCAAAAACAGCTGTATGTTCTATCACTTCAAGATGGTGTTAAAGGTATATACAGACATGATTTTTCATCAGGGATTTTGAAATAAAATATGTATTTAGTTTATAGACTTTGATTTAAGACCTTTGTATGAGTGTTGTGTTGAATTTGTACATTTGAAACTGAAACTTATTGCAAAATATAAATGAGAACATAATACTGATGAAGGCAGAAGATGCAGGTTATCAGAATGTGGACAATTTGAAATAAAATTAATGTGGTGCAAAAAAAATCTGAAGCAATCTTTAAACAAAGTATACAGAAAAGATAGATGTGATTTAGAGGATTACAGAGAATGTTTCTTTTTTAGCAAAATATATGCATATGGTTTAGGGGCATGGGGAGAGTATTTCTTTCGTTTTTTGCTTTTTACAAATAAGAGAGAACAATTTGTGTACAAGTATTGTACTTTTGATGGTAAAATGATTTACTGAATTAAGGATGGATTAAAATAGTCTATATTTAACAATCAAATGTTGAAGAGAGACTACACACAGGAATTATATAGAGATGGATGACAAATGTTTCTCAGATGAGAAACATGTTTACAAATATAAGAAATTGTGTTCCAGAGAACTGCAGAATTTGAAACTTTTTTCTATGAATATTATACAATTGTTTAAGGTTGTTGTACTCTCTCTTTCTTTTACAACATGCATTTCCTCATACTCAAACAGAAATGGCTATGCATTTTAGAAGATGTTTTTCAAAGAATGGCAGAGTCTGTTTTTTTTTTTTTTTGAAAACACTTTAACTGTACTAGATGACCAGCAGCACTTTCTTTTTGCAATGACATTTTTTAGACTGCAGAAACTCTAACTTATGGAGAATATTGGGTTGGCGTAAGCCAGGGAACTTTGTTGGCTAGGCTTACTTAGGCCCCTGGGCCAATAGCCTAGTACCTACCTATGAACCTATGAACATTAAAACAAGGACTTTTGGATCATATACCTGTTAGATTTTGTTTTCTTTCTGCAATACTCATCCAAAAAAGGTAATTGGAAACAACAGCTGCTACTAGAGTTTCTCAGTCATCAGTCTACCCAGGTAATATTTTTCTTCTCTCCCTTGTACATCTGTAGTACTATATTGCATATATAAACTGAACTTTTTAAAAGTAAAAAAGTTTTCATTTATTCATTTGAAAAAGCTGGCAGACTATGCCTTGCTATCTGTGAGAGATGCAAAAATGTACCTAAAATGGAAGCATCACTCAAACAAAAAATACAGTCTGTGAGAGCCACACACCTCCATAGCACACCACACAAATCTAAGGAATTGACCTTGCTAAAGCATTTGACACCATTCCCCATTTGTGTATTATTGATAAGCTCACCAGCCTGGGCATAAACCCTTACGTCAAAAGATGGATCGCAAACTGGCTCTCAGACAGATCCCATGAAGTAAGAGTAGCGGGATCTATGTCTGAATCCAGAGCAGTAACGAGTGGTGTGCCTCAGGGCTCTGTCCTGGGGCCCCTCCTGTTTGGCATATACTTCTCAGAAGTACAGGCAAGCACGGAAGGGCTGTGGCTGACTAAGTTTGTGGACGACTGCAAACAGGGTGCTATAATAGAGTCTCCGGCCGACATCGAGATCCTCCAGAAGGGCCTAAATGAGACTGATGCATGGTGTCAAATCCATGGTCTCAAGCTAAATGCAAAAAATGCATAGTAATCCCCTTTGGAAAAAACAGAGTACCCACAAACTACAACATAGGAGGTAATCCACTGAAATTTGAAAAAGAAATAAGGGATCTGGGGACCCAAGTAGATAGCCAGCTTTTCTTTGATAACCATGCTGCCAAAGTGGTTAGAAAATCCTTCTATGTGACCCATCTGATCATGAAAGGGTTCACATCAAGATCTAAGGATGTAATGGTGCCCCTCTACTCTTCCCTCATCAAATCCATTATTGAGTACAATGCACCAATTGGAATGTACCTTGGCTAGACATCTCCAGCAGCTGGAGAGACCACAGAGGTACCTAACCAAGAGAATTACTGGCCTCAAACAGTTGCCCTATGCAGCAAGATTGAAAAAGCTAAGACTGTTCTCTGTTGCATACCGCTTTCTCAGAGGCGATCTCTGTCTAACATACAGAGCCATGTCCAACCCAGAATTGCTGAACATGCTCCATCTTAGCAAAACCAAATCTACTCGAGCTACATGCTCTAGGGATATAAACCTCAACACAACAATGCATAGAACATGCTGGAAGGATAGATTCCCTTTGCAGAGACTTCCCTTACTATGGAACAGGGTCCCAATCTACATAAGACAGAGCCCCTCACTATCACTCTTCAAGAGGAACCTTGATGAGTGGATGGGTAACAGAAAGTTCACACCGGGGATCACACCAACAGCACTACTAGATAGGGGCCAAGGGTACTAGCTGCTAGTACAAGGGTCTAGGGAACTATTAAAGGGGCGGTGAATACTGCACAATGTGGCTGGGCTAATATATGCCTTCGGGCAGATAGCTCAGTATCAACCTATGAACCTATGAACCTATGTTATATGCTGAGGCTGTATAAAAGCCATTGTCAAGCCTCCAAGGTCTAACAAGACTATGTCTCAACAGAAATAAAACAAACACAACACACACTGCTACATCTGGAACCAAGAGTCTCAAGTAAAAAAAAAAAAATATATATATATATATATATATATATATATATATATATATATATATATCAAACCAGTCATGCTTACATCCGCTACTAATGGTGATTGGTAACTCCATACTATGACATACACACTTTGCTCTACCTTATTCTTAAAGCTGGACAAAAAATATGGTGATGGAGAGTTGTCTTTCAGGTGCCAATATCTCTGACATCTCAGGAGCCTTCAGTACCCTCAAATGAAGAAGTATAACTTTGAAATGGTGGTTGTTCTTGTGAATATAAATGACCATGAACACAAAACTCTATGGGAAATGTAGACAGAGGCATTTCTGAGCTCTCTACTCATGTCATAAATGCAGTAAGCACTCTGCTGACCAGAATGTTACCTTCACCAAGAATAATACCAAGCTATACGAACAAACAATTGGCTGAACAACTTGTATCATTTGAGGGAGATCCAATATATTTCTCTTTGTTAGGAGTTTAAATAACAAATTGATTGAGCTTGAAGCCCTCCTGCATTTGGAGCATACTCATCTGTGTATTATTACTGAAACATAGTTTAAAAGTGCAGAAACCACGTACTGTATGCCATGCTGCTGGGCCTACCACACCCTTAAGACCTTATGAAAACTGTGGTGGAGTACCCATATTTGTTAAAAAACATTACCTCAAAGCTGATTCCCAGAGATGCACAGATTGAACTTATTTAGATGCAACTCATCTTTGCATGTTTCTGGAACACCTTGATGACCTCTAAAAAAACTTGCCCATTTCTCAGATACATTGGTTGAACTTCAAATATACAAAAACATCATCAAGCTAGGAGACTTGAATTGCCAGTTGATAAACTGGGAGATCTATTACTCAAATTTAGGCTATGCCTGACAATTCTTCAGTTTCATAAACAAGAACTCCCTGGATCAAACAGTCAAAAAGTCCACTAGAGGACAAAATGCACTTGACATGCTCCTTATAAATATATATATATATATATATATATATATATATATATATATATATATATATAGACATATATATAGATATATATATATATATATATATATAGATATAGATATGTATATACATATATATGCAATGTCTGATTAGTATAACCATCCTCAGTCAAGTCTGCCTTCAAATTTGTAAGCCCCAGATTCAAAAACTCTAAACCAACAAAGACCCATAGTTCCCAGCCAAGTATGGCTGACAGAACCTCTGTCCATATATGTATAGAAACACTTAAGAAAGATAGTAGATGAGACAAATAGTATTGTGAAAGATACTCAACATTTTTAGAAGGTCTTTCACAATATTTATTTTCAGAGATTTACTTAACAACAACATTTTTTGTAACATTAGATGTAGTCTCCTTGTTTAGATCAATACCCAATGACATTAATTTTAAGTATATGAGAATATTTATGGCTCAGAAAGGGGTTAGTAATGATTTAGTAATAAGATGTATTTTTCTTATGGAATTAATTCTTGAGAATAATGTTTTCTTTTATGGATCTTCCTACTATCTACAAACCAAAGGAGTGGCAATGGGGACACCTTGTGCCAACTCATATGCCTTGTTGTATCATACTGGGAATAAAACTATATTTTTGGGACCAATAATCAGGAAAACATTCAATATTACAAAAGATTCATGGATGGTGTTTATTTTAATATGGGAAGGAAAAGAAGATAGCCTTATAGTATTTATTGATTATCAATAAGACCACAATTTTTTTGAAGTTTATTGGGGTTTGGTCTCATAATCAAATAGAGTTTCTAGATGTTATGACTGAAAGAAATAGTGATGAGATATCCACCTCTATGTATAGAAGAATTGCAGGAAGACTGGACTTCTACACAGAAGCAGTATGCACCCTCACATTATATATATACAAATGTTGTTACAGGACAGGGATTGAGAATGTCCAGGCTAACAAGCGAGGATGCTAAGTTTCAGAATGCTATTAAGTGCCTAGAGAATTAATTCTTGGAGAGGGGATACTCTAAAAAGGAATTTAAGAAGCTATATGATGATCAGGTTATTGATAGGAAAGCGAAGGGGAAACCGTTCTTCAGTAACAACAGAAGAAGGAATGATAGAGCCATATCAATGGAAGATAGACAATATCAGATGAGATTAACCATCCTATACTCTAATAATAATAAAGTGATTCAGGAAGTGATAAACAAAAACTGGACCATCCTTACAACTGATGACAAGATTAAGAACATAGTAGTGAATATACCTAAATATTTATATAAGAACAATAAGTCTATTAAAAGACCATTGTGTTATGAAAAGAGCAGTAGTGAAAGAGTTCAATCTATTAGGAAGGGCACTTTCCCATGTGGAGGATGTAATCAATGCATATATATGGCAGAGACAGATAAGTTTATACATCCTGATATGAGGAAGATGTATACTTTTGGACATTATGCTGACTGTAGGTCCCGTGATTTAGTATACTTACTAATATGTATGAAATGTATGGAGTTTTATATTGGGAAGACCAACAGAACAATTAGAGAACGCGTTAGAGAGCATGTTTATGCTGTTAATCATGAGGATGGAAATAATGCATTAGCTAAGTGTCTTAAATAATGATTTGTCACATAAGTTTAAGTTTATGGCCATAGAACTGATTAATAGAAGCATTGGGTTAGGGAATTTTTAAAATTATACAGAGAAAGAAGAAATAAAATGGATCATTAATATGCAAGAAGATAAGAATAGGGGTCTTAACGATAGAATATCCTTGAAACCATTTTTAATAGATAGGTCACTGAAACATTAATAAGATTCAATAGTGAATATAGCAGTATTGGTTTATTTTTTTATATATTTTTATATATTTATTTATATTTATACTAAGATAATTTTTTAGTATGAAGACAGTTTATTTGTTTAAGTGGCAATAATATTTTTTATGATTATTAATATTTTTATGTGGTGCCACCTAGTGTCCTTGTAATAAAAATGCTGGATTTAGTATTTTTTAATATATATTTTTAATATATTTTTACATATTCACATATTTAAATATACACATATATGTTATATTTTTTATAAATATGTTTAATATATTTTATATTTTTGCTTATATGAATTTATGGATGTGAGCATTCATGTGATTTCATTGATGTTGTTGATTAGAGTTTTTGTAAACGAAATATTTGATATAGTAATGATTCTAACACACATATATGTTATTTGTTATATAAAGTTCATCACAGTCTATTTTATGTATTGCTAGATGGATGCGTCCATATGCCATTTAAATGAAATTTATGTAGTTATGTTTTGACTATATCAGGTTCAAGCACACTGTAATGTAGCTAGGGGGGTGTCAAGTCATTTTATTGATTGATTAATGACTTTTAGTGATTGGTTGGTGTTGAGGGTTATGTAATATTTAAATCAGAGATTGTAGTGGTTTTAAATAAGTCTGAAGAAGTGTTCGATTAGAACGTGAAAGCACTTACTTGCTGTTTTTATTTTATGTTATTAAAGTTGTTTTGTTCTCCTTTGAACCGTGTCATTGCCTTAGTGGATATATTTTTTCTGTGGATTATTACATTTGCACTGTGGAAGTTTATCCTGCGACTATTATTTTCACAAATATACAACATTACCTCAAAGCTGATTCCCAGAGACCCACAAATTGAACTTATTGAGATGCAACTCATCATAACATGTTTCTGGAACCCCTTGTTGACCTCTAGAATACTTGTCCATTTCTGATATACATTGGATGAACTTCAAATATACAAAAACATCCTCAAGCTAGGAGACTTGAATTGCCCATTGATAAACTGGGAGATCTATTACTCAAATTTAAGCTATGCCTAACAATTCTTTTGCTTCATAAGCAAGAACTCCCTGGATCAAACAGTCAAAAAGCCCACTAGAAGACAAAATGCACTTGAACTGGTCCTTATAAATGTCGCATATATATATATATATATATATATATATATATATATATATATATTATAGATTTACCATGAGAAGGTCGAACCAGATTCTGTTGAATGATGGAATTACCGACCCACTTCCTCTAAAACAACAATGTTGAATTCTGACTGTCGAAATATGACTTGCCGTAAATCTCAGAATGGGCTTTAACATAGGGGCAAGATTCGTACTTCGACAATGTTGGGTTTGACATTGTTGCCGTTTGGCCTCCTGACTTTGATTGAACTTCTAATGCCAAACCTATATATATATTTATATATATATATATATATATATATATATATATATATATGTGTGTGTGTATATATATATATATATATATATATATATATATATATATACATATACACACACACATATATATATATATATATATATATATATATATATATATATATATATATATATACACACACACATATATATATATATGCAATGTCTGATTAGTATAACCATCTTCAGTCAAGTTTGTCTTCAAATTTGTAACCCCCAGATTCAAAAACACTAAACCAACAAAGACAAGTATCACACTACTCAAGGACTTCAAACATAAGAAGTTTCTACTATTCTATGATGAAATGTCAAATTGCAAGTGTTACTGTTATACAGAAAATGAGAACACAGCTAGTAGTTACCCAAATAAATTCTATACTTTCCTAAAAAATTCTGTAAGTCTGCCACCCCTTTCCAAAACTAACCAAAATGGAAAGGTTAAGAGCAAGCCAGCCTAGTTGTCTATATGGATAAATAAACATTATAATAAAATGAAAAAGCTTATTAGAATTTTTAGCAAAACTAAAGACCTACAAATCAAGTTCAGGATAAAAAATTTATCCAAGATAGTGAAAAATGCTGTCAGGAAAACAAAGGCATTATATGAGCATATACTGCCCTTGGAAGCTAAGGATTATTACAGACCATCCTTTACTTACATCACAAAGTTATGAAACAACAGCCAGCATTGCTCTGAGATTCATAATGGCAATTCCTACTCTGATCCAATGTATATCACACATTACTAAACACATTTAGTGCTGACCTCACCCCGGAAACATCTATATAAAACCCACATAATACATAAGGATCCAAAACCTCTTATCATCACAACAGAGCACTTGTTAAAGTACCCTCCAGAACCAAAACTATGTCCTTTCTGGGACCTGATAACTTGCCAGACATCATGCACTAGCAGACCTTCTCCTACAGCTGTTACACCTGAGACCACCTACCATCTTTGTTGCTGAAGTTTGACACATAACAGTTGTGATGCCCCTCCACATGGGTGACACCTCTACAGACCATGGATATTACAGATACATCATCCTGATGAGCCTCATCTGTAAACCCATGGAACAAATCAGAACAAACCAGATAAACTACAATATAAAAAAAAATCTTATATAAGACTACTTGACTCCTAGCAGTTTGGTTTTGTTTAAGAGTAGATCCTAGCTAATTAATCTTGTGAATTTTTTGAGGGGGTAATTCAAGGTATGGGCAGTACTCCCTATGTTCATACAGAATATGGAAACCTTGCCAAGACATTATAAACAAGATAAACACAACTCAAATTAATCCTTTTGTAGTTAATTGGGTAGCTAACTGACTAAGGTACAGAACTCCCACTGTAACTGTGACAAGCACATCCTCATAGATTACAATAGAAACCGTGGCGTGTCACAGGGATCCATGTGGGGACTTCTGCTATTTTAACACACTTTTCTTATCTCAAAATCAAAATAGACATCTTTGGTTATCCAAGTTTGTAGATGATTATAAAATGGGTGTTATACTTTGATAATTGGCCTATATTACAAGCTTTGCCAGAACTTTGTGTCTTTCGGCTTTTCCTGATTAGGGGTCACCACAGCGGAACTCCGGTCCGCTAATGATTGGCAGTTGATTTTTAAGTACTGGCTTGCCAGGCCTGACGCACAACCTTCAACGAAGGTACGCCCATTCATGCATGTCTCCACGCAGCAGACGCTCTAGCTGAGAATCGAACCGGACAGCGTCTTACTGTGAGATGACAACAAGATTATTAGTTTCACACATAGATTTGCTTATAGGAATAGCATAAACCTTAAGCAACAGTTATGCTATAAAGATTTCAAGGAGCATTGTAATTCAGTAAAAACTAGCAAATATGGCATTTTTCCATGCTATAATTGTTGTTGCTGTAACTTTATTGATAAGAATATGAACTATTTCTATACACAAACTGGAAGGAGGTTTGACTTTAAATGTGCTGCAACCTGTAATTCAGCCAACATTGTCTATTTGGCTACATGTAAACAATGCACATATTTTTATGTAGGAAAATCTAATAGAAGGCTAAAAGACAGAATAATTGAACATAATTCTGATATTAGACATAAAACATTGACAGATGCCTTAGCCACAAATATACCTGAAACCGGTTCAGCACATAGCTTTACTTTAAAGGTCGTAGACATTGTTACTTAAACCAATAGATGGGGATACATAAATAATAGCTTAGAACTCAGTGAATATAAATGGATTATTTTATTATCTGCAGACCAAATACCTGACTTAAATCAGATGGTATCTTTAAAACTTGCTTTAAAACATAAACAGTATTGTTTGCATTATTTTTTTTTTATATTTGAATGTCTTAATGAATATTTTTAAGTTGTGTATCTCTTTAAGATAAATTAATGGATTTTATTGGCTCTGATGTATTCGAATTTGTATAAATTGATTTGTAGTAGGATATGATGTCAACACTGATGAAGCGTTTTTAACCTGAAAGCTTTGTCATTGTTTTATTAAACTGTTACGCTACTCAGTTTGTTGCTCTGTATTGTATTTTCTGTTTGAGCTGCGTTTCACTTGAATTCCTGATTGGCATTGTATATGTTATATTGTGTCTATATCATATTATCATACGACATAAATAGCGAATGTTACTTCATCATACCGATAATATCGAAACAACAAAATATCAAACAAACGGAACAGCAATTTTTTTCCCAGGGAAAAAATTCGCTGCTCCATTAAAAAAAAAAAAAAAAAAAAAAAAACTAAACTCAAATTTAATTGGGGGGCTTCGCCCCCTCCTCCCATGTGGGGGGCTGTGCCCCCTACACCCCCCCTACTTAAATATACCAACTCCGAGATTGCACCATAGTGGAGGAAATGGCAAAGTCCCGAAGACAGACAACCAATTTTTTTCTTTAGGAATAAATTTGATGTTGTGTGACTTTGCTATTTTGCTATTTCAACAGTATCGGATTGACTAAATAGCATTCACTATTTAGTCCATTCAATAGTGTCATATAGACTCGTTATACTTATATCCAAATTCTGATCTGCAGAAGATATAATGTGAAGTTATATGTATAGTTGGTGGTCTGTAAAGGGACCAAAACCAAAAGCAAAAAAAATACGCTACTGTTGCATTTGCAAAAAAAAATGTTCACCCAACTAATAGTATAGAAAACATTCCTCTCTAAAATGAAGATATGGTGAAAGACCATGGAACGTGGGTGGATAATTCATTCTCCTTTGATCATCATGTTGTAATACTGGTCAGGAAATCCTGATGTCTGGAACAGCTGATTATAAGGGGTATTTTATTTAGATCCAAAGAAGCCTTTATTCCTTTATATTCTCCACTGATCAGGCCTATCATCAAATACAATGCCCCTTTTGAGATGTAATTTACTAAGCATATCAAGCAGTTGGAGAGATGCCAAACATTGCTAAAAAAAAAAAACTTCATGGGCTTAAATGACCTGAATTACTAAGAGAAGATGGAGGCCTTCTCTCTGTATTCAGAGTCCTATAGACTCCTTAGGACCAGTTCTTGCCTTCTGGGCCATTGGTGATGCAACAGTTCAAGGCCTCTTGTTTCTATACAAACTAAACAGTTCAGTGAGCTCTAGAACCAGAGATCTGAATCTGCTTCAGCAAATAAACCATTCACAGTGGAGAGAGAGAGAGATTTTCATGCATTGACTACTCATTCTCTGGAACAAAGTTCCTCTCCAGATCTTTCTTTAAGAAAGAATTAAACATTTATTGGGTGTTCATAAATCTATCCCTGGCATAACTGGCCTACCACTCTTTGAAAAAGGAGATAAGGTGAAAAGATGGGTACTGCTAAGGTATAAATGGCCACATGGCCGAGTTGCCTTGTACATTTTATGATTCTGTGAGTCCATGGCAATGACTCTTTGCCCTTCTTGAAGGGAAATTGTATGGCCATCAGATATATAGCAGCGATATCACGGGGATATGTAATATAGTATGGGGAAACTGGAAAATTTTATTAACAGCTGACACTATTAGCAATATTGTTGGGAATGGTCCCAGGTTCACTTTTAAATGCAACAAGAATTTAAAACAAATCCTTTGTATGAATAAGAACCTGAATACTAGTACCATTTTCTCTAATAGAATTGGAACTTTTCCATGCAGACATTGTAAAGCTTGTTCCTCTGTTCATCCAATTACTTACAAAAGGTACTCCCTGAAGTTGTATGCTGATTGTCAAATCATGAATGTCATATATTTAGCTAGCTGCTGTGTATGCACCTTGTTTTATGTATGTAAAACTAATTGCAAGTTAAAGCAAAGGATTTTACAACATATATCTGCAATACATTTATGTACAGAGAATAATGCTATCAGCACATCAGGGATAATGTTGGATATTCTTTCAAGTTTATGGTTTAGAGGTGGTTGGAGAGAATTTGCGAGGGAGAGATTTGGTCAACCATACGGAATCTTTTGAAGTTCATTGGATTATCGAACTATGGGCTGATAGATGCCCAGGTTTAAATGGGGTTGTGCTGCTTAAACCTATTTTAAAGGGGTGGCGGCCTTTTACTTAATTTTGATTAGTTCCTTGTGATTTAAATTCTATGTGTCATCTGATTATTTTGTCTGATGAAGGTATTTCTCCTGAAAGCACTAACCTCATTGTGTTTTTGTGTTTGTTATTTTATTAAAGTGAAACTTTCAGCTTGGTGGTTCAAGTGATTTTATCTTCTACATATATAAAAAATGGTTAGGTATCCTTTACTGTAAGTTTGCAGAAGAAGGCACTTGGGACCGGAAGTCGTGGTTAATATATTTGGAAATTAGTGATTGTAACCCTGTTCTATAGTTGCCAGTATAAAGCTTATTTTTTGGATGAAAGCCGTTGAATGAGTAAAATGGAGAATGAGGAATTATGTTGTATCTGTGTTCCTTAAGGAGCCCAATTTAAAGAGTAGTAAGGTTGTGTATAGCATTAAAGAATAGGTTATTGTTGGGGAGTACTTGTTAATAATATGCAGTGGACCAAAATATACAAGAGATGGATGAAAGGTTATGCCAAACATCAGTTCATGAGAGAGAGAGAGAGAGATGCAGTAATTTTGCAACTGGAGAGTACTCATATTAAAGCAATATTTTCCAAACAAAGATGTTTTTCTTTTTTAGGAGTAAAAGAGTGATGTCCATTTTTTTATTTATTTATTTTTTTGCTATTGAAATATCACGTGGAAGCATGAAAGAGAGTGACAAGTTCTGTCATATGAACTGAGAATACTAAGGTGGATACAGTCAAGATTTTTCATTAAGAATTTTGAAAAAATAAATGATTTAACCGTGCTTGATATGTGTATCTGCAAATGAATATTACTGCAGAACATAGATGTAGTGGGAAAACATTGAGGAATTATGTAGTTTATCAGTATATGACTGATGGCTTGACTTCTTAGCTAGGGCATAAGATGGATGTAAGGTGAGAAAAGTACCAAAGCAGTTAGTAAAAACAAAATGGATACAGAATAAAATGCAATTAGTTATATGTTGAAAGAAGAAAGATAAGAGGAAGTCCAATTTTTTTAAGTTTTTTAGGAATAAAAGGAAGAACAATGTTTGTACAATATTGTACTTCAAATGGTTAAGTGGTTTATAGGATTAAAGATAAATTAAAGGTGTTAGACTATTTACCAATGAAATATTGAAAGAAATATATTGCAATCTGGGATTATATACACATTAAATAAAAAAATGTTATCAGATGATAAAATACTTACTATCTTTAAATAAATGTGTAGTTATGTGTTCCAATGGACGTGTAGAACCTACAATTATTTTGTTTATTAAAAATTATAGAATTGTTTGAGCTTGCTCTTTCTTCACAATACACTTTGCCTTATAATGGAACAGAACTTGCAGAGCGTTATGGAAGATGCTTTACAAGAAAAGGTAAAATCTAGTTGTGTTTGACATATCTGCACTGTCCATGGAGTATACTGAAACAGTTGAGGTGCTGTCCTTATCTTTCTGGGACTGGTATATGGACTTGGGATATACTGATTTGTGAAAAAAATGTTAAATCAATGATTATTGGATGATAAACTTGTGTTTTATGTTCTTCTGGTGTCTACACTTATCTACCATAAGTTATTGGAAACTACAAAAGGTAGTTAGAGTATTTTTCGGTCATACGTCTATCTTTATGAAACATATTCTGTTTTCCTTTTACATCTGTAACACTATTCTACATAAAGTCAAAGTATTTTGAAAGTAAAGAGTTTTCACTCATTCATGTGTAAAACCTTGCAAATAATCTTGTATTTAACTAATGAAGGTAATCCTCACAGAACTGGTAGGACTAGCCATTTGCCCATTTTGATGAGACAGTTTCTCCATCTGTTGTCAAAACTCAGTGTTCACTGACTCAGTGTGAGAGTGGCAAAATGAGATATTGGAATAGTATTATGAATCTGACCGATGGCAGCTGCCTTTAAGTATAAAAATAGTATAGTGTCAGTAGAGTACAATCATCAGCATATCCAGGGAAGGATTTTGTGTGTAAGTCCTTTCACTAAAGAATTGTATTTGAAAGTGGACATAGATACGATTTTCCCTCAGGACTATTTTACAATATATAATTAGTTTTCAGAGTATAATTAAGGCTTTTGCATGAGTGACTATGCAAAGACTTAGTGGTAAATAAATCTGAAAGAGAAAATTACTGCAAAATATAAATTAGGAGGGTAAATACTAAAGAAGTTTATCAGTATAAAGCCATTGTTTTGAACTGTGAGCTAGAATATAAAATAGTTGTGTTGAAAAAAGGCAGCACAAAATAAAAGAAAGGCATATGCTGTAAAGAAAAGAAAAAATGACTTTTCAATAAAAAAAATAGTTCATACACATATTGTTCTTCTGTAGGTGAAGTGATTTATGGGATTAAAGATAAATTAAGCAGTATGACTTCTTCTTCTTCTTTTGGCTTTTCCCGGTTAGGGGTCGCCACAGCGGATCATCTGTCTGCTCATGATTGGCAGCAGAGTTTTATGGTATCGAGTTGCCAGCCCAGTGCCCAACCTTCCACAGAAGGCACACACATGCACACACTCACACCTAGGGCCAATTTAGAGTGTCCAATCCACCTACTGCATGTCTTTGGGATGTGGGAGGAAACCGGAGCACCCAGAGGAAACCCACGCGACCACATGGAGGACATGCAGACTCCGCACAGAAGGCACCCCAGCTGAGAATCGAACCAGAGAAAAGCAGTATGACTATGCTTACCAAAGAAATTATTAAAGGGGAAGGCCATGGTCTAGAATTAGATACAAAATGGATAAAAGCATGTTTGTCAGAAGATTTTTTGTCATTAAAAATATAACAGCTATCTATTTCCATTAGATATGTAGAGCTTGGAACTGTTTTCTTAAAATAATATATAGTTGCTTGAGGTCACCTTTCTCATTGCTTTCTTCCCAGCATGCATTGACTCACAATGGAAAATAACAGTCTGTACATGCTAGATTTCACAAGAAAAGGCAGACACTGCATGTGTTTGAAAGCTCTCTAGCTTCTATATAGTGTATTGAATCAGAAGTGCTTCTGTCCTTTTTTTTTCTTTTTGACAGGGGCCATTATTTGGACTTGGAAAATTCTAACTTAACTTAACAGGAACACTAAAATGATTACTGTATCAGAGGCTAGTTTGATATTACCCTTTTTCTGAGGCTACAGTGATTTACAACAACTATTTGGAATAAGCTTTTTAAAAGTAAAGAGTTTTCATTTGTTTATTTGTTCTCAGCCGATGTCTTGTTTTACTAGTGAAGGGCATCCTTAAAGTACTCATGTGACTTTGGCTATCTATCTTTATGAAGGAAAATAAGGCATCAGATAACATAATCCAGTTTTAACTGGCTCAGTAGAAGAGTGGAAGGACAGCTGATAGGCTGCAATGTAATCATAGCCTTAAGAAAATATAAAACTGCATGCTGCAAAGTATATACCACTTGGCTGGGAGGTTTAAATGCGTGGAAGTATACATTTACCTCACAATGGCAGCCGTTGCAGAGCACACAAGGCTGCCACAGGGTGGTTGGCATAGCGGCACATCACTCAGTAGCATTATGATGCTATACCAGTATCCTCTATCTACTCATTGGCCACGGACATAGGCTAGGATAAGATAAGGTAAGGCTAAAGTGAGTCTGGTACTCACACAGAATGAAAAGATGAGCTGGTAGAAAAAAAATCCATGCAACTCTTTCTTTTTCTCTCACCAAAGTTTGACATCAACTTTAATCTATATATTTTATATTTTCATGACATGTACAATAATAATGTGCAGTTATAATTTATCCTTTCATATTTTATAAGGCCTTACATCTCAATATAATTCTACTCTTTGCTTAGGGATCATTAACACAAAGTAATTCATAATTGTATATTTTAGCACTACATCTGTCTTCTTAAAGTAACCTTTACATTTTCCTACACAAAACAGGCTGATCATCACTAATTCCATAAGATTTCTCCCATATCAGTCTGTGCCCAGTGTCTTTCACTGCAAACTTAAATGCAGTAACTTAGACCATGGTATTTTATTCTGAACACACACTCAGAATGTGTTCCTGTAGAAGCTATTGATACCTCTAGGTTGGCAGTAATACTTGTAAGCAGCTGCCATCATTCAGTCTACAAATTGGATAGAAAGATCTCATTTACTTAACATCCTCCAATGAGACAGTCAACATGGAGTTATGGTAGCTGATAGCTACTTTCCCTTCAAAAAAGCAGATAGACACAGTTATACCAGTGCCGTGAGCATACCCACCCTAGTAAAGTAAAACAACAATGATAAACTGATAAAAAAAAACACTTTAACTGTATCTGTTATTGTTTTCCCAATTATGCCTTGCATATGAATAAAGCCTCAGAAAGAAAGCAAAATTCCACAGATCTGTGATTTAAGAATTCCTGTTTTAATGTTCTCAATAATTTAGAATTTCCAAAAACCAAATAAGAGTCTCTGACAAAAGGAAAGTGTCAGTCATCTTCTTCTGTACACTGCATGGAGGTAAGTGAGATTTCAAACACAAATATACTCTGCTTTTTCCTGTAAAATTGCTTCTAGAATGCAGAGCCAGATCTGTTCCATTATGAGGTGGTGCACTTTGTGAAGTTTATTTAAGCAATAACCCACGCCTGGGTGTGGGTAATGCTGAATTTACCAACAGTTGGTGTGGTTTGGTCACGAGGGCTTCTCCCTCATGACCAACCAAAGAATGCATCTGATTTTTCTTTTAATTTGCACTGTGTATATTTACTATCTTTTCAATTATTATAACCAAAGGACTTAGTATGGAGATAGCTTGGGAACTGGAAATGATACCTTGGTCCCTAAAACTTAGGTTAATTTCTGATTATTTATTTTTGCAGAAAGAACCTGATTTTTCTCATATTTTGATGTCCTATAAGAATATGCCGATAGAATAGTCTGGCCACTTAATAGTACTTCAGCAGCTAGACTTATTTCTATCAATATATGCTCTCTTTTCACTGGGAACACTGGTTGGGCTATTCAATCAATGTGCAGGTTTTTGAATAACATATTGTATAATACTGGGTATTAATGTTATTTAAAGAAAACATTCCCAAATTCTACACATCTAATGGAATATACACCTACATATATTTCTTAAACAAAATAAATTATTTGTTTAAAGTATTCATCAACATTCCTCCCTAGCAACAAGAGAAGTGAGTTTAAACTGCTGCTTAATTGCATTGATTTTTTTGTGCATTTAAGGTTATATATTTCCTTTACTTTTTGATTTTGGTCTTATTATTATTACATATTACAGTTTGTTGTATTTTAAATTTTGTTTTGCTGCAAAGTTTTTTCTTGGAGTCTGTTGGCTATATTCAGTTAGGAAACCTTCCTTTTGTATTCATTGATTTAATAGGAATTAGATTTAGCTAATTAGTGGGAGGTGCAGAGAAGCAATTTTCTTATTTAAGGTATTCACCTACATTTCTCTCTAGCTACAAGAGCTCTGGGTTTAAATGCTGTTTAAATGTATTGATTTTTGGATATCTGGCATTTGAAGTTTGGATATTTCCATTCCTTTTTGAGTTTGGTCTTATTATATTACATTTTGTTGCATGTTTAATTTTGTTTTACTGCAAAGCTTTTTTTTCTTTGAGTCTTCAAAGTTGTTGGCTAGGGTCAGTTATGGTGCATTTCTTTTGCATTCACTTATTCAAATGAATTAGATCTAGCTATTTAGTGGACGGAGCTGAGAAACAATATTTTTATTTAAAGTATTCACTGACTTTCCTCTCCAGCTTACACCAGACTGAAATTGCTGTTTGACTGCATTGATTTTTTGGACTTTTTCACCCACCTGCCCAATTCTTGTTATGCTTCCAAACTTGATGGCTTTTTAGCTGCCCATCCTACTGTAAATTAGATGTTGGAAGCCCCCTCCCATTGCTAATTCTACTGGCCATTTATGGCTCAAACTGATAAGGCACTCCCATTGAACTCTAGAAGCTTGAGTTAGACACTGTTTCATATCATCCCAGTTTAGTTAGTGGGCACTGCAATAGTTAAGAGTGTTAAAAAGAGTTGTAATTTGTTATTTTTCTGCATTTTTCCTTGTTTTAACCAAACATCAGCTGTTTGCATTTTAAATTTGGTCTATGACCTTAATCCTGTAGTATTCCTCAGAGTAGTGGGATAATTGTGAGTTAATGCAGGATCTGAGTCTCATTCATTTAATTTCTACTGGGTTTTTACTGTTTGCATTTTACTTTTTCTGGGGGACCTTAGTCCTGTAGTATCAGTCACAGTATTGAAAGAATTGCGAATTGCTGCAGAATCTGAGCCTCTTTTATTATATTTCTTACTGCAATGTACAGTAAATTCTACTCAAGATAAACTAAAGGTGTTAATGCTCAATGCTAGGAGTCTTGATAAGAAGCTCTTCTCCCTGGAAGTGTTCCTCACCTTGGAGAGTGCTGACATCTGTGCAGTTACTGAGACATGGTCTAAGGTTGCAGAAGGCACCCTAGCAGTGCAAGGTTATAATGCTTTCCACGCATTTAGACCAGCTACTGCACAAGAATGGATAAGAGGTGGAGGTGTATCAATCTACACTAAAAGTAAACGCAACTCAAGAATTGTCAAACAATATGACATGCTTAAGCTACTCCTTCTCCAACTAAACTTAAGTAAGGTCCCATGCCATATCATTGCTAGCTGTAGGTCCCTGTCTATGACCCATGGCAACCATATCATGTACTTAAATGTACTGGAGTCAGTCACCATGTACTTAAATGCACTGGAGTCACTCACCATTGAGCGCAACACCATATTCATGCATGATTTCAACTATCCTGCCATAACCGAGGATACATACACAACCACTAACATGTAGGTTCAGAAATTCCTGGATGTCATCAATGTAAAGGCCCTGGAACAGTTAATTTGCACACCTACTGGGATACAAATAGCCTTGATGTAGTACTCACCCTTTCTAGTGTAAAGTCCTCACGGATCAGATCCAAAAGCAGTCACCCTTGAAATAAATATAAATATAAGCCCAAGCTCTCAGCAAACCCCAGAACCTTTAAGAACTTTTTCAAGGCTAACTAATTCCTATTAAGTGATGGCACAGTTAATTTCCCCCCAAACTCTGAGAACACTGTAGCCTATGCAGAACTTTTTACAGAAATTATGTACAAGCATGTAAATAACTACATAGAAACAGCAGTAACAAACTGAATAAAACTTTTGAAAAACTCCAAAAACAAGCCTCCTTGGTAGACCCCAAGTGTATGTTTAAGATGTACAACAAAAGAGAGAAAAACCTGTCCAGAAATAGGATAGGCTATGACCAGCAGACAAAAAAAAACTCCTTCATCAGTCTCAGCAAGCAACTCAGTGGACTAATCAAGTCTATCAAAGCCAATTTTGAGGCAATAATAGCCTCCCAGGCCAAGGATAATTATAAGACATTATGTGTGAACACTCTTCATTGTGCTGGACTAGTAAACTAAATGAAACTCCCTGTACTGAACCAGAGGACATGGGAAATTTGCTGATCAATAGATTTAGCTTGATTTCACCCCCCATTATCCCCCTGTTACTCCACAGGAAATGCCTGCTTCTATTTCTACTGCAACTATCACCAAAGAACAGGTCTTCACTGTACTCTCCAAAGCTAAAAAATGTGTTAATAGGTCATGATAATATCCCAGGATGCCTCCTAAATAGCTTGAAACATGGCATGTCAGACCCACTAGCATCTCTATCCAACCACAGTCTCCAGACAGACTTTGTCCTTAGGGAATGGTGAATTGCAAAGGTCATTTCTGTACACAAAGGAGAATAATCAACAGACCCAGGGAACTGCAGACCCATAAGTCTGACTAGTCATAGATGCAAGGCCATGGAAAGAATTATCATGACCTTGTTAAACAAAGACATAAATAATCTTCAACATTGGGCCCATCCAGGTTTGTTTTTTTCAAGGGTAGGTTATGCCTACTACACCTGGAGGAATTCTTTGAGAAGGTCATTAGAACCACATGTGAGGGCAAAATGACACATACTGCCTAAATCTGTATATCACTCAATGTTTAATCAAATGGCACACAGACAGGGCACATGAAGTTAGGATGCGGGAAACCATCACTACTAATGGTGTCCCACAGGCTTGTTACTGGAACCTCTGTTTTTTGAATATACTTCTCTGAAGTCAATGTAAGCGTAGATGACATTTGGCTGGCCAAATTTGCTGATGCCTGCAAGCTGGGTGCAATCACTGAATCTCTCAAAGATGTAAAGTTCCTCCAGTAGGGTCTGACACAAACAAATAACTGGAGCCAGAGTGATGGCCTAAAATTAAATGCAAAAAATACATAAATGTACCCTTTGGGAAGACAAGCCCCCCCTGCAAACTAAAACTGTCAACTATATTTTGATAAACAGCTTCTTTTTCTTCCATTATGGTCCCCCATTTACATTCTTCAAAAAATTTTCACTTTCAGATATACATGCCAGTCAATTCAATACTTTTACAAAAGTGTTAAATCTGTTTTTGAAAACTAATAATGTATTTTCAAAATCTTTATGAAATATATTGTGTGGGTCCAGAAAAAAAAAAACACTATCTTAAGTTAACAGAACTTTGTCATTGTCATTCACTCTTCAATTTGACAATTCCGGTCAACAAAAGAAAAAAAATGGGCGGTATTCCTTCACCTCACTAAGATTGCATAGCAAAAAAGTCAGACTCTGTTCATCCAACACCCTGAATATGCATATTTTTGGGACAAAAAATATTGACAGCTCCATTTCATGCACCAAAGTTCGAAAACTTTATATCTAAGTTTTCTATAGTTTGGTATAATGTATATTATTACTAAAATCCTCCAATAGCGATAATTTATTCTCTCATATTTTAGAATGCCTTACTGTTCTTTTCTTAGGGATCACAAACATAAAATAATTCACTAATCTCCATTTTACTACCAGAACAGCTGCCCTCAAGTATGCTTTACTCTGCTTACTACAGAACAGTGTTTTAAACATTAATTCCCTAGGTTTTCACCCATGTCAGCCTGTCCCCAATGCCTTCCACTGCAAACTTATCAACAGTAACTGGGGGATAATCAATTTGCTTTTTTCTGTGTGCACAAACTCAGCATCTTTTTCAGAATGGGATGTCAATACCTTTCTACAGATAGAAACACTTTTCTGTACTTAAAGGCAGCTGTCCTGAGTCAGACTGCAAATCTGATTCATGATCTCAATTTACCCAATCAACAGTAAATTATGAAGGCAGATGGTAAAACAGTCTCCCTTCAGAAATGGCAGATAGCAGGGCATGGCTTAGATGGTGAGAAGTTAGCAGCACTGTCAGCTCTGATTCATTTTAACATCTCTGACAGGATTTTTACTAAAGAAACTCAAATATAAAATTTCAAAACTTGATGGATTTATAGTTGAGCATCTGCTGAAAGATTTGCTACAAAAATAACAAGTTTGAAACTCTTTTAATTCCTTTTTCCTGTCAAGAAAACTAGAAAGAACTAATTATCTCAGAATAAGCCACTCTAAGTGCAGTGTACAGGACAGTACAATGAACAAAAGACATACATCAATGAGTTATCTGTAAAGACAGGTAAACTAGAAAACAAAATGGCCAATTTTAAAGAGGAATGTAAAAAACAAGTTGAAGTGCTGAGTGGATCTCTTAAACTACAGTCATCTCAAATCTCAAGTATAAACCAAACAGTAGCAGCAATCCCAAAACGCTAGCTGCTTCCTCTCACAGACAAAACAGCCCCAAAGAAGACTAAGCTGTTAGTAAAAAATCTTTTAATGAAAAAACAGTTGAGCGCTTTCACTCGGCTAAGCGAGCTTCATCAGAACAATATTATAAATGATGCACAACCATTAAATAGCACATTTGACGCCAAAATAGCGTCACATATCAATTAGACAAAATATTAAATCAATTAAAAACTTTAGCAAAGGAATATCCTTATATGTAATAATATTTAAAAAAATGAATAAAAGTGCTGAAAAAACAAAAACTAAATGAATATATGCATGAACTGGATGACTTCAAGTACTAACAATCCAATAAGAGTAGGGGCTTAATAGAAAAATAATCATTAATCCCTAATGATGTAAAAGCATCAGTGAAAACTTGCCACCATAGTTCCCTATAGGCCAGAAAGTTCTTATAATTGCCTCCTCTAGGGTTCCTCTTTACTAACTCCAAAATAGCAAATTTAAACTTATGTTCACTACCATATTCCAAAACATGTCTAGACAAGGCATTTTTGATGTCTTTCTTTTTTATGCAATAGAGATGTGAATATATTCTCTGTCTAAATTGTCGTTCAGTCTTTCCTATATAATAGGAATGACATACTGAGCAAACAGCAATATATACAAGCATTGTGGACCTACAATTGCCCTTAACTGGATAGATCTTAGTGTGATTAATGTTGGTCAAAACTAAACTGCTCGATTCGCAGATAGTCATACATTGATTGCAGGACCCACATTTTGTCGTATTAGACCCTATGTTAGGAACTTCAGTACCATCCCCTTCCAAGATGTATTTAAGATTTCTGCCCATTTTGTATACTATTAAAGATCTGGGACCTACAATATCTGCAATTTCCTGAGTGACAGTTAGAATGTGCCAATTTTTGACTAGAATTCCTTTTATAATATGGCTAAATGGTCCAAATTCTAGAACGAAGGCTCTCCTAAAAGTCTTGTTTTCAACTATGTTAGATTACTCAACAGTAAAGGAACTAATAGCATTGTCTGTCCCTGTGATGGAAGCAGGCACCGAAAGAGTGTTACATTCCAACCCCAACAGGGGCAAATATTTCTTTCCCCACTGCCTAATGACATAAGTAGCTATGTCATCCATCAATGTTGCGTCATAGCCCCTATCAGCAAAGAGAGTGGAAATATAGCTGATTTCCTTTAACATGTCTTCATACGTAGAAGTCATTCTGATTGCCCTTATGCACTGACCTTTAAAAATATTCCTTTTCATTCTGGTGGGATGGTAACTGTTATAGTCCAAGTAAGAATTAGTGAACGTGTTCTTCCTGTATACAGTAGATTTAAAACCATTACTATCAACAGCAATAAAAGTGTCTAAGTAAGGTACACCTTTGGTACTAGTAGTGGAAGTGAATTTGAGAAATTCACAACTTTGATTCAAATAGCCCATGAATGCTTCAAACGTAATACTGTCTCCATTCCAAAGAATGTATATGTCATCTAAATATCTTGAATAGCAAACGATATTCTGATAGAATGTGCAGTTAAAAATAAAATTTACCTCCCAATCAAGCATAACCAAATTTGCAAACATGGGGGTGCAAGCTGCCCCCATTGCCACACCTTTGGTTTGCTTGAAAATTTCCCCCTCATAGTAGACAAAATTGTTCTCCAACACAATACTCATTAATTCAACAAGTAGAGAAATTTTGTCCCAACTGAACTTCGTGTACTTTCTAAGGCTCCTGGAGAAGGCTTCAAGACCTTCTTCCATAGGTATGCTACTAAATAAATCTATCACATCTATGGAACTAGATAGAAGGCCCTTACTGTTCATATTCGTCGGATACTTCCTTAAAAATTCCCAGGAGTCCTTTACAAGATGGTCAAGTTCAGTATATAAAAATTTTAGAGTAGTATCAATGACAACACCTATAGAAAAAGTCTTAGACTTACTACCCGAAATAATCGGGCGAAAAGGGGGGTTAAGGTGGTCCTTATGAACTTTAGGAATACCTATTATGGTGGCTAAAATAGGTGATTCCACCTTCATAAATTCGTAAAGCTCTTCAGAAATCCTTTGTTCCAAAAAATATTCCTCTAAGTACATATCAATCCTACTATAGGCAATATGAACTTCATTTACAGATGACACAACATAATTGCCTGAATTGTGAAGAATATTATGAATATTAACCCCATAGGTGGTAGCATCAAAGACCACGATTCCTCCCCCTTTATCAGGTTTCATTATTCTAATACCTTTGTCCTGTCTAAGATTGTTTAATGTCAAAACTTCTTCTTCTGTTAAATTGATGTTCACATTGTGCTTTGTGTTGTGGACATGTCTATTCAATCTATAAATCTCTGTGGTAACCTTTTTGTCAAATACCGTAACAGTAGGGTTACTAGGTGGAATAAAAGAGCTTTTTTTCCTCAAAACTATGCTGTTACTAGGGTTTTGACTTTCATTGTTGTTAAACATGATAGATAGATTGAGCTTCCTGATGTACTTCTTAAATTCAAAAATATTGTCCACTACACGAAAACTGGGGGTTGGAATAAATTTTAAGCCTTTAGGCAAAAGGCTGAAGTGTGCTTTTTCTAACTTCACACTACTATAGTTAAAGATCTTAAAATTCTTATATTCACTAGTCACTTCATCTAACTTGACTATTTCCTGCTGGTCAATGGGAGACTTCTCATCCACTACCCTCGCACCTGTATGATAGAAATTCAGTACTTTTTTCTCCATTTTGCTCCTTTTTTCCATCTCCCTTGAGATTGTTGTCTTGGTGTTTGAAAAAAATCCTGCTCTCTTTCATTCACAGGTTCAAGATGTTTATCTTGAAAACCTGTATCAGACCTTGATTGACCAATATTCCAGCTATAACTGATCTGCCTTCTATATTGCTCTTTGTCTCTCTGAATCTTTTTTGTTTGCGTTCAAAAGCTTTCTTAGCTCTATCTTCAGCTAGTGTGAATTGCTTTTGATACAACCTCTCCCATTGAGCAAAAGCTAAATCCTGCAAAATACTGCTATTAAGTTCTTCAACATCAATAATACATTTGCATAATTTAATATCATTGTGCTTAATAAGAAGTTTCATAAATTCCACTCCAAAGGAGTCAAATAAAGAGTTAAATTCAATTTCAACTTCATGATTCAAGTCTATACCCAAAGGGAGTTTAAAAAATCTTAAACCCATTGGGACAATGTTTAAAGACAGACAGTGATTCAAATATGCATTATCAAGTTTAAGGGCATTAATAACATTCAATTTCTTACCAAAAAGATAGATAGTGTCTCTCAAAGTTCCCTTATTGACATGACAAGGCCTCAAGGACCTGTCGGCTGACAATTTGTCAAATCTACAGTCAAATTGAAAAAAGTCCTGTAAAGCTTTGTTGTCATTAATTCTATGACTATCAACACTTTTAGATGAATTTTGGACAAAAGTAGGAACAGTACCTTTAGTTTGAGTGTTTTCTCTGATAGTATTAGCATAAGTACGTGCTACTTGCGTAGTTTTTGGTCTAGTGCCAATGCGTCTCGCCTCATCAGTGAAATTCCCAAAAGAAAAATCAAAAGTAAAATCAGAAAGCTCCGTTCTGATATTTTCCGTTGAGCATACTGTGCCTGGCAAGTCAATAGCACCGTTAAATGAAGGTACTCGTCCCTGCCCATTAGGGATGTCCGGAGAAGACGTAGAAGGTAACTCAAGGTAACCAAGGAATCGTGGTCTTTGATACTACCACCTATGGGGTTAATATTCATAATATTCTTCACAATTCAGGCAATTATGTTGTGTCATCTGTAAATGAAGTTCATATTGCCTATAGTAGGATTGATATGTACTTAGAGGAATATTTTTTGGAACAAAGGATTTCCGAAGAGCTTTACGAATTTATGAAGGTGGAATCACCTATTTTAGCCACCATAATAGGTATTCCTAAAGTTCATAAGGACCACCTTAACCCCCCTTTTCGCCCGATTATTTCGGGTAGTAAGTCTAAGACTTTTCCTATAGGTGTTGTCATTGATACTACTCTAAAATTTTTATATACTGAACTTGACCATCTTGTAAAGGACTCCTGGGAATTTTTAAGGAAGTATCCGACGAATATGAACAGTAAGGGCCTTCTATTTAGTTCCATAGATGTGATAGATTTATTTAGTAGCATACCTATGGAAGAAGGTCTTGAAGCCTTCTCCAGGAGCCTTAGAAAGTACACGAAGTTCAGTTGGGACAAAATTTCTCTACTTGTTGAATTAATGAGTATTGTGTTGGAGAACAATTTTGTCTACTATGAGGGGGAAATTTTCAAGCAAACCAAAGGTGTGGCAATGGGGGCAGCTTGCGCCCCCATGTTTGCAAATTTGGTTATGCTTGATTGGGAGGTAAATTTTATTTTTAACTGCACATTCTATCAGAATATCGTTTACTATTCACGATATTTAGACGACATATACATTCTTTGGAATGGAGACAGTATTACGTTTGAAGCATTCATGGGCTATTTGAATCAAAGTTGTGAATTTCTCAAATTCACTTCCACTACTAGTACCAAAGGTGTACCTTACTTAGACACTTTTATTGCTGTTGATAGTAATGGTTTTAAATCTACTGTATACAGGAAGAACACGTTCACTAATTCTTACTTGGACTATAACAGTTACCATCCCACCAGAATGAAAAGGAATATTTTTAAAGGTCAGTGCATAAGGGCAATCAGAATGACTTCTACGTATGAAGACATGTTAAAGGAAATCAGCTATATTTCCACTCTCTTTGCTGATAGGGGCTATGACGCAACATTGATGGATGACATAGCTACTTATGTCATTAGGCAGTGGGGAAAGAAATATTTGCCCCTGTTGGGGTCGGAATATAACACTCTTTCGGTGCCTGCTTCCATCACAGGGACAGACAATGCTATTAGTTCCTTTACTGTTGAGCAATCTAACATAGTTGAAAACAAGACTTTTAGGAGAGCCTTCGTTCTAGAATTTGGACCATTTAGCCATATTATAAAAGGAATTCTAGTCAAAAATTGGCACATTCTAACTGTCACTCAGGAAATTGCAGATATTGTAGGTCCCAGACCTTTAATAGTATACAAAATGGGCAGAAATCTTAAATACATCTTGGAAGGGGATGGTACTGAAGTTCCTAACATAGGGTCTAATACGACAAAATGTGGGTCCTGCAATCAATGTATGACTATCTGCGAATCGAGCAGTTTAGTTTTGACCAACATTAATCACACTAAGATCTATCCAGTTAAGGGCAATTGTAGGTCCACAATGCTTGTATATATTGCTGTTTGCTCAGTATGTCATTCCTATTATATAGGAAAGACTGAACGACAATTTAGACAGAGAATATATTCACATCTCTATTGCATAAAAAAGAAAGACATCAAAAATGCCTTGTCTAGACATGTTTTGGAATATGGTAGTGAACATAAGTTTAAATTTGCTATTTTGGAGTTAGTAAAGAGGAACCCTAGAGGAGGCAATTATAAGAACTTTCTGGCCTATAGGGAACTATGGTGGCAAGTTTTCACTGATGCTTTTACATCACCAGGGATTAATGATTATTTTTCTATTAAGCCCCTACTCTTATTGGATTGTTAGTACTTGAAGTCATCCAGTTCATGCATATATTCATTTAGTTTTTGTTTTTTCAGCACTTTTATTCATTTTTTTAAATATTATTACATATAAGGATATTCCTTTGCTAAAGTTTTTAATTGATTTAATTGTTTGTCTAATTGATATGTGACGCTATTTTGGCGCCAAATGTGCTATTTAATGGTTGTGCATCATTTATAATATTGTTCTGATGAAGCTCGCTTAGCCGAGTGAAAGCGCTCAACTGTTTTTTCATTAAAAGATTTTTTACTAACAGCTTAGTCTTCTTTGGGGCTGTTTTGTCTGTGAGAGGAAGCAGCTAGCATTTTGGGATTGCTGCTACTGTTTGGTTTATTCTGTGGATCCAGCTCGCAATTTTCAGGTGTCAAATCTCAAGTATAGAAGAGGCAATGTCTGATTTTGATGGAAGATTACTTGAAAATGAGAATAACACTGAATTTCTTCTGAAAGAAAAAACTTATTTCAGGAAAAAATAGTATACCTAGAGAACAGATCCAGAGGGAATAACATCAGGATTTATGGGATTCCTGAAAAGAAGAGGGAGACAGTATGATTGAATTCCTTAATACCTGGCTGCCTAAAACTTAGAACTTGCCTGACACTTTTTCCTTTAGCATCGAAAGGGCGCATAAATCCCTTTCCAACTCATCTTAAAAAAAGACACCTTCATCAAGGTCAGTAATTGTAAGATTTTTCAAAAGTGAAGATAAGGGTTTAGTCTTAAAAGCTGCATGGGCTAATTATCCAGTTAAAATTAAAGAACATACTATAAGATTTGACAATGACTATTTAACATTAGTGGTGCTTTCTGCTGCCTTGAACCAGGTCTATATTACGGCAGAAATGTCAATGTTCTCCATTTTAAGGAGTGCTTTGAGTGAGTGCATTTTGAGATTTAGACTTCTAGCATTGAGCAGCATGACCCTCAGATTGCATTTGTTTGTAGCTGTTACGGTGGTAATTTGGTCTTTGGAACACCAACTAAAAAAGGCACTAGAGGAGTGGCAAGAGCCTTGGCTAGTGTCTGGAAGCTCAGGGGTGACAGATGCAGGCCATCTCTGGCAAAGCATTAAGGTCTTCCAGTCATGTCATCCCAGGCAGACAGATACTGGATCCCCTTATAATGACACCAGAAACGTAGCCAATTGGGGGGCGTGGCCAAGTATGAACACAGGATAGCAGCAGATTTCTTCAGCTCCACCAATTTCATTACATTGACAGGAATTAATTACTTAAAAAATTAATTTTTGAAGTAATTTTCTTTCTAAATATGTTTGTTTTATATAGTTCTTGAACTATATCTAAAAAAGAAAGGAAATCTTAATAATATTCCTGTCAGAAATTACTTTGGAAATTTTCCTGTCAGTTTATCAGTCTGAAATGAGTTCCAGTAAGACAAATTCTCAAGACTCCAGCATCAAGAAAGAACTTCAGTCTCTGATAATTATAGTCCAGCAACTTACTGCTAAGATGGATAAAATGGATACTAAAATAGACACTTTCATAGAAAAACTACAAAACAAATAGACTTGTTACATATGGACCTGCAACAACAGAAGATCCAGATGACAGGTATAGAAGAAGCTGTGAATGACATGGAAAATAGAATACAAGAAGAGGAAATCAACATTGAGTTTCTGCTGAAACAAAATACACATTTACAAACAAAGCTGGATGACCTGGAAAATAGATCTAGGTGCAATAACATTAGGATTTTTGGACTGCCAGAAAATATTGAAGGTAACAATATTACTTCTTTTTTAACAACATGGCTCCCTAAAACTTTAGATTTACCAGAAGCATTCTCTTTTGGTATCGAAAGAGCACATAGATCTATAGCTAATACTAACTCTAACAAAAAACTATCCTAGATCAGTTATAGTTAGATTTCTATCATCTTTTGATAAAGAGATGGTTCTTAAATCTGCTTGGGCTAAAGCTCCTGTTAAGATTAATGAAACAACTGTGCGTTTTGACAATGACTAT
>NC_056731.1:706000273-706007773 GCF_019279795.1 Protopterus annectens
TAGATTTTGCAAATAGGAAAAAGAAAGATTTAACACTTATTAGTCTTGATATAAGTTCAGCATTTGATTCAGTAAGTTGGGACTATCTGTTTACCTTAATGAAGTGCACAAACTTCTCGGATGCATTTGTAAATCTAATTGAACATTTATACAAAGGAACGTTGGCTTATATTAAGGTAGGAACATATGTTTCACAAAAAATACCCATTCTTAAAGGTACAAAACAAGGATGTCCACTTTCTCCACTATTATTCACTTTAGTAATGGAGCCTTGGGCTAATTTGATCAGAAACAGTACTGACATAGAGGGTTTTGAAATAGATGAATATACAACATCCAAAATTCAACTTTTTGCAGATAATGTTCTAATTACATCAGCAGGATCTAATTCTTCTATACAGTCTCTATTTGATAACATGATGAATTTTAAAAGTATTTCTGGTTTAATATTCAATGAAGAAAAAACTAAAATACTACCTATATATACACGAAAAAATATTCTCATTAGTGATTTTACTAAATAGGTACCCAATTTAGGTCAGATAACTTATTTAGGTATAATACTATCTAAAGATATTAAATCTATTATATATAATAATTATAATACCTGTTTTCTTAATATACAAAATCTTTTAATACCTGGAATAATATGTTTTTTACTATGGAGGAGAGACTTACAATTATTAAAATGATAATATTCCCCAAGATTTTATACTTAATACAGTCAATAATACTTCCACCTACAAAAATAATTATCAAGAAACTGAACACACTAATGTTAAATTTCTTATGGGCACCTAATAGACCTAGGATTGCATTAAAGAAACATACTAATAGCTGGTCTCAAGGGGTATTTCTTTTCCAGACTTTAATTTATATACTATCTCTTCTATTGTAAAAGTTATTACTTTATTAATAGATCAGTCATATGTCACAAAATGGAAAGATTATTGGGAGCTAATTAGTATACACTTCATGAAAATCTCCTTAACACATAAAAATATGATTGTAAATAACTCCATGTTATGGTTACTAAAGGAATTTTGTACTTCACCTATTACACCTAAACATATGGTTTGTTACCCATTAAATATTATTATTAGTTATCGTAACTTTATATTCATGCACCCTAAGTATAGGGAATGGAATTTTATTGTATTTCCTATAATGTATACTCAGGGTATGCTTTTGTCATCTACTTCTGAAGGAACTCATTTAGCTATAGATAATGATCTAAAGTACTGGTATCAGTTGATATCTGATAATAAAGTTAAAAATCTAGATTTCTTAAAACAAGAATTTGATCTAAGAGAAACTTGCTGGTTAGAGGTTCAGACCTTTAGACAACATCTCGTTAATAAAATAGATTTAATGTCTATAACTGTTAAAGAATCTATTCCAACACTGATTGATTACTTGATATTAAATTTACAACATAAAGTTTCTGATAAAGGTAAACTTTCATACATACATAAAGTTATCAGACAAGAAACTTTTTACAGTGTAGATTCATACTGGAATTATTTCACTTCTATTAATGGGGACCCACCAAATCAACAAGATAAACAATATATATTGGAATCTGCTTATAGAACTACGTCTTCTATTGTCTGGAGACTTTATACATGGAAATTTTTACATAGATCTTTTTATACACCTTTGATGATGAATAAAATAAATAATAAAGATAATCTATGTAAGAGATGTAATGTAGAAATTAATGCTGACTGGGCTCATATGTTTTATGACTGTATAAAATTGAAAGAATACTGGAAGTCAATTAATGAATTTTTGCAGGCTCTTTTTACAGATAATTTCATTATTTCTAAATCTCTTATATTATTCAACACACCTGTACCTCAAAGTGTTAAAAAGGTTAAGCTTCCCTTGTTATGGTCTATTCTAGCAGTGGCTAGGAAAATAATAACTAGAAATTGGATTTCAGATACACCTCCTTCGTTCAATGAATTTAAAAATGTTATGAATATAGTGTGCCATATGGAAATAAACACAATTAGGACTAGAACAAATAGAAAAACATCTTATTTTACCCGTAAACTGAGAGACAGGATAGGTGAGCACAAGAGAAGTATTATAAAGCATGATGAGCATAATGCTTTATATACACATAGTAAACATTGTAGTAATTTCAGTAAATTTATATTCTTTATAGTGGCTAGAGTAATGCCTTTCTTTAATGGTGACATGGATAATAAAGTAGCACTATTAGAAATGGAATGGCAGTTAAGGCTTAATGCCACAAAGTTTCCAGGTTTGAATGAGTATATTTCCTTAAAACTTCAATTAAGACATAGAGCAAGTATGATATAAAAGGAAAAGTAAAATATAATATAATATTATACTATGAATTTCATAGCAAATATTACTAATATACTTACAGTTTTTATTCACAATTTTTATCATATTTAGTTGTAATTTTAATGAAAGAAGGAAATAATAATAATAATTTTTTGTATAATTTTTTGTATAATTGATTAAACTGTGTATTTAATGTTATTATATAAATTAATTAATTAATCAATTAAGTTGTAGGATATGGGTATGTATATAATGAGATCAGTTCATTGTGTTATTATGACTCTGATGAAACCAGGTGGACTGGTGAAAGCACTTAGTCTTTGGAATGAATAAATCGTTTTTGCTTCATTTTCTAACAGCTGGTGCCTCAATTTGCTTGCATTGCATTGTGTTCGAGTGGTATTGATGAGATTTTAAGTTTTGGATCCTGCATTGGTTCCTGTTGTTGGGATAATCTTATTTTATTGCATGGGATAATTTAAAAAATTTGTTAAAAAAAATTTAATTTCAATAGCATGGTATTTTAGTTTAATTAATTGATCTGATTGTAGTGGATGTCTTTGTAAATACTTTAGTTGTTTTGTTGAATATTATAATAATACCTATTTTTAATTACTTGTATAAAATTGTTATGATATTTCTCTTATATGTTAAAACAATAAACCTGTTTTGAAAAAAAAAAAGAAACGTGGCCAATTGTTGAAATCAATCATTTTCTGCTTGTACTGTGGTATCATTCTGGGTGATGGTAGGATGCTGTTCAGGGCTAGGTTCATACCTGCCTGGGCTACATAATCCGAGAGCTCCTCCCTGTCTCTTTTCATGTAGTCCAGGGATGTACATCTCAGGTCATTCACACCCACATGTACAATGCAGAGTCATATTTGTACCTGTTGTTGAGGGATCTCAGTGCATGCATTATGTGGTGGATCCTGACTCCTGACAGGCAGCTGACTGTTACTTTCTCCTTATTCACCCTAGTGAGTGGGACATCAGTGTGCTTCACTATCAAGTCACCTATGACTAGTGTGTTGGGCATGCTGTTTTGCCTTATGTGCTTTGGTTGAGTGGCACGCTGTTTAGGAGAGTTATGTGTCTCTTGATTAGTGTTGTGTTGTGGTGGTCGAGTGTGTTTCTGCTTTGGAGGTCTCTGCTGTTTGGGTAGATTTTTCTTTGAGAGCCTCCACAATGGTGGGTGTGCAGTTTGTGTTTTTATGTGAAGGCAGTGCTGGTGTGTGTTCTGGAGGGCTATGTGTTCCATGTGGTGTGGTGCAAGTGTTGACCTTCTCCACTTGACCAGCTATTCCGGTCTTGGCTCTAGAGTGTGCATCTTCCAATTTGGATATATAAGTGCATCTCTCACAAGTCTGAGTGTTGGGAGGTAAGAGGAGAGGGTTGTCAGTGTACATGAGGCAGTTGCTACATTGCCTCAGGATGCCCAAGTTCACCAAGTTAATAGGAGAATGCACAGGGAACTGACCTTTAGACATGCCTGGAAGGGTGGGCATTAATAATAAATACTGGAGCTGTTTCGTTGTAGAATGTTTAGTGCTGGTAGCACTTTTGTGTGTTACAATAACTGCTACAAGAAATCTGGTAAAGTGCTAGACTAATAAGCTAGTAAAAGTGCAGGAGTGGAGAGAACTAGTAGATCTAAGGGAAAAATTGAAGAGCAGACTTTAGCACCACTCAGAAGCTTACAAACAGTCCTGGATACAGCAAATCTGTATCTGGACTAGACTTACAGGATAGGTGGGAAACAAGCACAAATGTAGGCTTTTAAGCCAGAAAATTGAAAGAGATGGAAAAACTGCCTGAACGGACAATAAACTACAATTTCTGGGTCAGAAACCACTCTTCTTGTGGTAGATAGGCTACCTAGTGCTTACCACTCCCACTGATAAGCTAGAAGGCTTCCCTCCAACACAGAAAAGCTTGGTAGGCTTAGAAGCTTACATACAGTCCTGGATACAGCAAATCTGTATCTGGGCAAGTCTAGTTACAGGAAAGGTGGGAAAAGCACAAATGCGGGCTTTTAAACCAGAATGTTGAAGGAGATGAAACACTGACCAAACAGCCAGTATACTACAATTTCTGGGCCAGAAACCACTCCACTTGTGGTAGATAGGCTACCTAGTGCTTACCACTCCCACTGATAAGCTGAAAGGCTTCCCTGCAACACATAAAGGCTTCTTGGGCTCAGAAGCTTACAGACAGTCCTGGATACAATAAATCTGTATCTGGAAAGGCAGGAAACAAGCTTAGAATCTATTTTTTTTTTTTTTTTTAGTAAAGTGGAAAGGGAGAAAGGAGGAGTGGAAGATAATTCAAGTTTAAGAAATAAGTGGGTCGACCTTCTCAAATGTTCTCTCTGTATTAGGTAGAATGAACTAATGACACTAGACTGGGAGGAGTGTCCCAGAACAAATTTACAGTAGGGGCAGGCAACTGCAAAGCCACCAAGTATAAGAACAGGATACAAATAGGGAGGGAGGGTGGGAAACTAAATCAGTTATATGATACACTCATTGGCAGGAAATCAGAACAAATACAAGCGGATGTTTAATAAATGGAGAAATTTCCAGTTAATACCTCACACACAGTGAAACTAGCTCGAAAATATTTGCAAACAGTGTGACAGTAAAAACCTTATTTATCAGGCCCTGTGAGGCAAACAATTTTAATACAACTGCACAGATTAGTTTATAGCTATAAAATGCAGTATAAAGTATGCAGCAGACAATAAAATGCTAGCAAAAATAAACAAAAAAATGGATACTTAATGTTATATATCACAGATCAGAGTTTTGCTCAGTGCTCTTCCCCCAATTAGCTCTGTGTGAAATGGCAGAAACACTCACAAGGTAACTTTTTAAGTAAAAGAAAGTTGAATTCTGAAACAACTTTAAAAAAAAAAGCTCAAAAGAACCAATGAGGTACTTACTCTGATAAAAAATGAGGGTTGTGTTATCTGTTATTGTGTCTTTTCATGAATAACAAAACTTAATATCGCAGAACAATTTATCATGGGAAGTTTGAATCTTAAAAGGGAAGATTTTTTCAGAAGCTTTTTCAGATACTATTAGACATAATATTTAAGGAAAATGGGACTGATTCTAACAGTCGTATTAGATTAAGGAGTATGAAATATATGAGGGTAAATATAAATGTATCACATGATATTCTGTACTAGGATTATAGCAAAAATATAAAACCTTGTAACATAACAGTAGTATAAGACATAGTTTACAAACAGAAATAGACAGTGATCAGAAAAAGTAAATATGTATATAGTTACAGAATATAACAATGGCTACAAGTGTGGTAGGTTGACATAGTGGTTAAGGTGCTCACCTTAGAGGCACATGGTGCAGCATTTGATTCTCACATGGAGTAATAATTTGAGCTTGGAATAGCCCACAATGGCAGTTAGCCTAATACTAATTTATGAACATACTACTTTATGAACTTATGATCCTATGAACAATTTTACACATAGTAGATAAAATAGAAAATATAAATCATCTGATCTATAAATTAATATGTATGAAAATAACAACTGACTTCCTCCCTATAGTAGACCAGGAAGATAGTATGAGCTACAGGGAAAGATGATTGTAGAGATATTCAGTTTGGTCAGCTTATTAACTTTTCTTATTCATAATGATTCATGGATGGGCTTTTTTAAGATGATACATATTAAAAATGAGACACATTAATATAAATCAGAAGCATGAGCTAAGCATTGTTAGTCTAATGAAGAGTTTGAATGGTAGTTCGTTCATCTTTTTCAACAAACTAGGAATACGTTATTCCACGGTAGAATGTTTTAGGATTATATCATTAGGTAATTTTTTATTTGTTTCAAAAGTTTTGTCCATAGCTGAGATTTCGTATTATTATATATAAAGTTTATAATAAGTTCTGTAACATAAATGTGATTTCATTATTACTGTGTTTTTTTTTTTTCTCTTATATAAATGTCTGATTTTAAATGCATATCTATTAATACTAATGGACTGAATAATCAGTAAAGGGGGGAGTCTGTTCAAATACTTGTAATTTCATAAAGCTCAAATAGTATTGCTACAGGAAACACATTTACTTAATAATAACTTAAATAAGCTTTCATTAAATACTCATTTGGTTTTAGCAGGTTTTGGCTTTCCAGCTAAAAGAGGCACCCTCATTTTATGGAAGAACTCATCAGTAATGCCTAAAGTAAAAGTATGTTGATAAAAATAGTATGTTAAGCATTGTTATAATTGAGTGGAACAGAAAACTATATACATTGGTGAAGTCTTACTGGATGCCAGGGGTTGGAGCTAAAGATGCAAACAATTAATTAGATGCTATAGCCTATTTCATGAAAGGTGAAATCATAATGGCTGGTGATTTTAATTGCATTTTATCAGGCAAAGATTCCACTTCAGATAGAAAACTGAGAATCACATATTCATCCAAACACTTAAAAATTTTGAAATCTAATGAATTTAATGGATACATATGAGTTAAAAAAAACAAACTCACTTCCATTTATTCATTATTCATATAGATATGGAACACAAAAAATATGGATACATTTTTTGTCTCAAATAATATATCATGTATTAGAGAAGGTTCAATAGTTTAATGTCCATTATCAGACCATAATGCTATAATTTTTAATATTATTTTAAAAACTGACAATTTAATATATCACAGGCGATTACCAGTGTACATTATTAAAATAAAAGATTCAAGGACTGGTATGAGAAAGAGATCAAAAATGTCCTAGAAATAGACATGATTGGTGAAGTATCTGACATTGTCCTGTGGGATTCATTGAAGGATTACTTAAATGGAACAGTTACAAGCTTGTATATTACTAAAACAAGAGAATGGGACAAATAATTTAATATATTACATGCCGATAATGACACAGCAAAGTTAAATCTAAAACCAAATGACATTATTAGTCAGTCTGAACTTAAAAACTTAAATGCAAAATATGTTGAAATTCTGAATAATAAAGTTTAAATAAACCTGGAAAACTTAAACTTCAGGCATATTCAGTAAACCCTTTAAGCTTGCATAAACTTGCTCTTAGATCAAAGAAAATGAATAAACTAAACCATAACAAAGAAGTTATAACACATACAAATAATAAAAAGAAAGATGAAGATATATTAAAAATATTTT
>NC_056731.1:706012773-706055273 GCF_019279795.1 Protopterus annectens
CTAGGCATCAGCCCCTATATTGCTAGGTGGGAACAGAGGCACATATACAGGGGTAGACTGGACATACTGCTGTCATACTTTGAGACAGTTGCAACATCCTTTATGAGGAATATGTCACTGGTAATACCAATAGATGTGAGTATTTACTGACTGCAATCCCCAGAGTCCACGACATAACAAGCATATGTGTCCAATCTGTGGACAGCATGCCAGTGGAGAGGTATGTCAGAGACATATCGCTGTGAGTCGTGATGTCACACACTAAATGCATGTCCACACAAACCCTGTCAATCTATCTAACAGCACTGATGACATAGAATCTGTTCACAAATCTGGGGATATGTCCCCCATGTTGGTTGGCTGTCTCCACTTGTCCTGTCCTGTGACATATTCCAACCTACTGTATGTGAATCTGTAGGCCACCACCTCTGTAATGTCCCTCACACAGGCAAGGAAAAGGGGCATGGCCTGCATCCTTCATTAAGTAATGTCCCATATGTCAGAACTAGCAGCAGTGTCCAGGCCCACAGCACAATACAATGTGAGTACCTACATAGTGGTATGACTGTTGCAATACCTGACATCTGCACATCTGTACAGAGGACAGACAGAAAGTAGATAGCAAACAGGTTGTGCATTAGGATGAATGTTTTGAAAGATACATGTCTTGAACTGAAAGGTATGCCATTACCACATGACAGCAGTCCTCAATGACATGTCCAAAAAACATAGTAGTCTGCAGTTAATATCAACATATCAGATCAATATCCAGTAGGAGATACATATAAACATACAGCTCAAACAACAATAACAAGTTAGTCAGTACTCAGAGTCCAGCTTTGAATGCAGGGGTGAATGGTTCCGGTACTACAATCTGCAATCTACTCTTACTTGGAAAAGCACTGTTAAAAGTACTAACATAATGATACAATATGTGTTCAAATATTTTTGTCAACCAGTGCACTGTAGCTGGTGTAACATGCAAGTGTGACTGCATATAAACTAGGATACTACCCATGTATGAAGCAAATACAAAGACAAAATATTGTGGTACCACCTATGTATACTCAGGTGTCCCATACAGTATACTCACACCCCTTGCTACTGTAATGACAGCACATAGAAGCATGTTATGTACAGGGAATTAAATACACTTATTAAAGGTGTCACTACCCTGCTATTTTATCAGACTGGAATGTGATCACTGCTTACCAGGGCTGAGCTATGCTTAGCAAGTTTGAGCATTGCTTAAATGTAAATGCTAAGCAGATATGCGCAATGGTATGTGAAGGCTACACGATGTAAGGACCTGTTCCTTTAACCATACATTTGCACCACTTACCATTGCACTACCCCACTCAAGCATGCTCAAAGCTGCTCAAACCTGCCTTAACCACTCTGTATCCAACAGTCCTTGTTCTGCCTAGCAACAAAATAATCAGCCCTTGCAGGGACCCTGCACACAATAGCCAATGCAATTTATCAGTAAGCTACCTCAGCAGTATGGTTTTAAGATGTTATCTCAAACATACCCTTCTTTAAAGCCGCTTTACAATAGGGAAGAGACAATGTGCAATTAGGAAGGATTTGTATCTATAAATATATATATATATATATATATATATATATATATATATATATGAATAGAAACATACAGAGAGAGAGAGAGAGAGAGAGAGAGAGAGAGAGAGATGTAGGGAGATCTATATATGTGTACAACAATATATAGATATATCACCAATAAATACTGAGGTGTGTGTGTGTGTATATATATATATATATATATATATATATATATATATATATATATATAGATATATATATATATATATATATATATACATACAGACATACACACACACACACACATACTTATATATATATATATATATATATATATATATATATATATATATATATATATATATATATATACATATACATATACATATACATATATACATATATACATATACATACAGCTTTACATTTATTTTATATTCTACTTCCCTGATGCTCTACTAAATCTGCTTTTGAATTCACATAGATAAACAGACTACTTTAGGTACTGACCTGGGCTAGCTGGTTGATTGTTTTTCTCTTCTCACAGCTTTCTCCACGTCTTGGTCCATAGCCACCCCCCTTTCTTGTTCTCCTAACATAATTCTAGTGGAAGTTTCCTACCACTGTCAAACCTCTTTTCTCACAGCTTTCCTCCAAGCCCTGGCTCTTAGCACCCCCTTCTCTCGGTCTCCTAACATAATCTTATTGTAAGCTTCCCAGCCCTGTCAATCTTGTCTTTTCCCTCCCTCTTCCTCTTGAGAGTTTACTTATTCCTCCCCTGAGCTGTGGCACCATCTTTAAATACTAAAAACCTCTGCCTGACTACACTCTGTTTCTGTTTGTCCCACGGACATCCCTCAGTAGTGTGCACAACTGTAAGTACCATTTGTACTTATGATTGTACTTACATACTGAATAAAAAAAACTGATGTAGAAAGGCACCATCTTTTGATTTAGTTTTTCTGCCCTTGCATCATAGGAATCCACAGTAGTGTACTCGCTTATACCATATTCCAATCTTTCTTAATTAGTACTTTACTGAGTCATAATTTACTGCATGTCCCTTTCTAATACCCCTGGCATAACTACATTATTTTCCTACTTCTCAGTAAACTGCAGCTCCCCATTAGTGCATAAATAATAAAAACAAAAAGGAAGGTAACATTCAAACCAAAACGATAGGCTGCCCTATTTCTGTAGTTGCTAACCTTTTCACCGATTGTTTTCTGTTTGGCGACTGCTGCTCCTCCCGGAAGGTGTAACACACTCTGTTTGCCCTTCAAACTCACTCTGCTCTCCTACCCTTCCCCCAAATTCCACCCGTCCCCACTACTTGTACTTTTATACATCCCCTGACTCCTCCCCATCCAACACCTCTCCAATCACAATACACCTAAGCCAAACCCCACCCAACTGTAGATCTACATCACCCCAAACATCCACCCCTCCTACAATAGCTCCATTTGCCCTACTAATATCTTTCTCTTCTCTTACCTATCTCACACTTTTTCCCAACCCTTGTCATAAGTCTCACACACACTCCACTGCATCTTACCATCAACCTCACTTCCCATCCTACTCATCCATCTCACATGAACTCTTTACATCTAACCCAATCTATCTTTTCAAACCAAAACTGCTCCCATCCCCCCTCATACTCCCCTCTTAAATGTGGTACCAGAAATTCACTACTCTCACACAAACCAAGCTACTCTTGCCCAACACACTGCCTCACTCTTCTACTCCACCACATCTCTTTCTCACTAGCCGGCGGCATCCACCCCAACCCTGGACCCATCTCTAACATCAATCTCACCAAACCCTCCACCCAACCCACAAACTCAAAGTCCATTTGCCTCACAACACTTAATGCACAAAGCCTAAAAAACAAAATCACTAACCTCCATGCCTGGCTCTCCCATAACCACCTCGACATTACCGCCATTTCTGAAACCTGGCTTAAAACCTCTATAAAAGATAGCAAAATCCTACCACCAGATTTCCAAATCATTCCCAATGACAGAGCCCACAAAAAGGAGGCAGAGTAGCAATAATCTTTCCCACCTCCCATACCATAACTCCCTACTCCAATAAAATACCAACTTTTGCCAATGCTGAAATTATAATAGGTTTACTAAAATAAACAACCACAAGTCCATATGTACCGCTGCCCTCTATATTCCCCCTGGTGATAATATCAAAACTCTTGAAAACATCCTGTCCTGGCTCTCCAATATAATAAATAAAACCTATATACTCGGTGATAACAACATCAACTGCTCTGAAGTCCCATCCCACATAATCAACCTGTACAACTTCTCCCAACTAATACAATCTCCAACCAGACCAAATAAAGATAGTACATCTGGTACTATCATTGAATGGATCCTAACAACTCACGCAAACCTTATCACCAAAGCCGGAACATTACCTGATCCTCTCAGCGGTCACCTACCAGCCTTTGCCGACCATCTCCCATTTCCACTGCATAAACAACACCACTACATCCAAACCCACAACCTCTCCTCTTTCAACCCTCTAACTTACTCTGAATGCTTAAAGCATACTGACTGGTCCCCACTAAAAACGCATCCTCTAGATGATGCCATTTCCTACTTTAACCACTCAGTCCTAACCTTTCTCAATCAGCAAGCCCCCCCCCCAAAACCAAACGCATCAAAACCAATCCCTGCCCATAGTTATCAAAAGATACTAAACTAGCCTTGCCCCATAGGGACAAAAAATGGAAACAATATCAAAAACATAAAAACCCTAACACCCTTCTTGAGTATAAGCAACTAAGAAACTCTGCAAAATAAAAAAATAATTAAAGACCGCAAAGCCCAATGCTTCAAACTCCAGTCCTTGCACTCAACAAATCCCCAAAAATTCTGGGACTCCATCTCATCCATGCTGCATCCTAGCAACAATGAAAACCCCTGCCCAGACCCCAACATCTCCAACCTTGAAACAGCCAGCCAGTTCAACTCATTTTTCATAGACAGTATAGCTAAATGATCAGCCTCCTTCCCACCCCCCTCCTCCATCACCACTCCCTCCTGCCCCGACCACCACCCCAATCATCAACCTTCCTCCACATCCTTCTGCCTCAATCCCATCCCCACATGCACTATAAGAAGACTTCTCCTCAAACTCAAACCCTGTCTCAATGCACCTGACAACCTTCCACCCACCTTCCTCAAACAATCTGCAGACAGCTTTGCCTCTCCCATCTCTATTCTTATAAATAGATCCACACAAGAATGATACGTCCCTTCAAACTGGTGCCATGCTTACATCATCCCCCTCCACAAAGGTGGCAAAAATACTGATACCACCAACTTCAGGCCTATTGCCATCCTTTTCCGTCTTTCTAAAATACTACAGAAAACAATACAAGCACAACTCATAGCACACCTAACACTAAACAATCTCCTCTCCCCTACCCAGCATGGCTACTGCCCTGGCCATAGCACCATGAGTGCCCTTCTTTCCTTTCTTGAAACCATAAACCTCGAACGCGACTCAGGCAAGATTGTATCCACACTATTCCTAGAGCTGTCAAAGGCCTTTGACACTATCTCACACACCCTACTTATATCCCAATTCACCACCCTACACCTCTCTCCTACCGCCATCACTTGGTTTTCCAGCTACTTGTCCAACTGCCAACAAGCTTTCCAATAGAAAACTTCAACCTCCTGCCTTCCTTCCCACACCCACAGATGTCCCACAAGATTCTGTTCTTAGCCCTCTTCACTTCAACCTATTCATTAACAACTTTCACCAATCCATCCCAGACTCATCTATCATCCAATATTCAGATGAGTCAGCAATCATCTGCTCAGCTTTCTCCCCCTTTGAGCTCCTAGCAAAAACCCAACTTGCCTTCTCCAAAACAGAAACCTGGATGCAGTCTAACCATCTGGCACTAAATGCAAATAAAACCAAACTAATGTTTTTTTCCCCTACCAAAAACTCCATTGACAAATCTACATTCACCATACAGAGCCAAAACAACACCCTCCTTGAAATCGTTCCCAGCACTAAGCTTTTTGGCATCATTATTGATAAAGAACTAACATTTGACACCCACATCCGCCCTGCAATCAAGGAAACCCACTAAAAGTTAGGTCTCCTCTACAGGCACAACCACTTCCTAAGTCCCTCTACTAGTCAAACTCCTACATCCACCTTCCTACTCCCCTCTCTTATGTATGGTGCCCCTATTTTCACCAATCTCCATCTTGGCCTTCAGTCCAAACTTGAATCCTGCTACCACAAGATCTCCAAATTTGCAACCAATTCAAAAAACTCATCCCACCACTGCCACTCCCTCCTCACCCTCAATTGGCTTGAACTACCCAACTGCCTCAGTTACCTACAACTTACCATTGCCCACAAGCTCATCTTTAAACCTACCAAGTGCCCAGCTCTCACTACATCCTTAAAACCTTACATTCCCAACCGCTCACTCAGATCCAAAAAACAAAATCTCCTTCAGGTCCACAAACCTGCACAACCTCCTGGCCATCTACTGCTGTCCCACTCCTTAGCTAAACAGTGTAACTCTCTCCCCACACACCTATGTAACCTACCTAACCATACAAATTTTAAATCTGAGCTACTCTCTAATCTTTCTTTCAAATGGGAATGCCCTTGTCATGCTCCAACTTAAACCCTTCCCCCCTCATTCCACCTTGCACTGACTCATCCAGCTACCTCTACTATTACTTCATCCCACCCAAAACATTCCCTCCCCTACCAAAAACTAATTTTCTCTCTATTATCTATTGTACTATACCCTCCTCATGCATAATATTTTCCTAACCTACTAATGGCTAGTAGCTGTATATTTTGAAATGTTAAACCTACAATTGAGTTTATAACAAAAATATTCACTTTATGTAAATGTTGAAATTTCTGTATTGAATTATGTCTTTTCATTTTTATAACATTGTGACAAGCCAATTGCAAATATCATGGAGCTTATCTGTAAATGTTTAATTAGCTATATGAACTATGTCCTTTTGTAACATGTGAACTGCAACTTGCAATTATTTTGGAGCTTTTCGACCCAGGCCTCCACATGCATACATATCCCGAAATGCCCATACAAACATATGCTGCTGATAGATCACCCACAACTGGGGCAGCATGCACAGTTGGATACAAAAGCAGTCATGACACTCACATCTGCCCTCCTAATCCAAATAAATAAGTGAACAATACACTGCTCCAAAATCATGACAGGCCATACACAATGGCCAGACATACAACAACATCTTAGAAAAACAATTAAAATGTCTGAACATAGCAAAGAAAAATACAACCAGACAGTAATTCACACATGTTTATTAAACTCTGATGTCTTGGCCAAAGTCTTCAAGGAGTAAATCATTACCAGAAATACATGCCTTAATCACAAGAAGCAATTAGCACCTAATTACATAACTGAATACACAGCCTCCCATTACAATCCTTGTTTAATCCCTTGCAGGATAAAGTATCACAGTTAATATTAATAAATTGGGTCTGTACATAACAATTTTCCTTTTATGAATGTTTAATCAAACTGAGGAACAGTCGTTTTAAGAAACAGTACCTTGAGACCCACTACTGTCCCCATGGTGAGATTTATTCAAATGTACAGCTATAGAACTGTCATATTTCTTAGTAGTAATATGTCTCACATGATATAACTCCTAGTTGTAAAACATGTGTTACTACCCCCACATAGAATATGTTACAAGCAAATCTAAGAGCATTCTCTATACATCACTTGAATGTATAGACTTCAGCATGATTCCCAGCCTTTCCCCACAGCAGGAAGTACAGCACTAAATACTGATACCTATCAACCTACTACTGTATGACATCTGGTCAAAGCCTGATATAATTAGTGAACAGAGGCCGAAATACACAGCCATACTAGAAAGATTGCTGTTATACACTGAAAAAGTTGCTGATGTTACAGGGTTTTTGGTAACATATCTTTTCTGAGGGATTAAAATCAGAGAAACAAGTGGATGTTGCCATTTGCATAATGCAATCACCAGAGTATGCTACTTATTTGCCATGGACAACACCTGTCTGGGGAACAGCCCATACATAACAGGCTAACCTGTGGCCATTATGTGGATGGCCCTACAGTTGAGAGCTATGCAGAGATAAAACTTTGTCATACTGAAATCCATGCTGAAGTAGCATGTGCAGACAAACCCAGTTAAACTAGCAGTATTTCAAACATATAGCAGCAATACTCACATTCTGCCCCTACGTCTTGAATGTTCTCCATCATTTAGTTGGTTTGTCTCCACACGTCTTGTTGTAAGAGGTAGTAGCTCACACAACTCCAGGATGTCTTCCTCACAAGTAAGGGAAAGGCCCAATGCCCACATGGAGTACTCATTTATAGGAGTGTGTTGCCATGACATTGGCTATTGGAAGAACTACACAGCTGCTCTGCATGCAAATAGCAAGTGGGAAACACCAATAGGTACACAGGCATTGAGCATCACCTAAAAAAGCCATGCTATCACTCACCTGTTCAAACCAGCTCTATCCCTGTAGTGCACAGAGAGAGAGAGAGAGAGAGAGAGAGAGAGAGAGAGAGATAACAAATGAAACATAAAGTGGAAAAGAGAAGAAAGAAAAAAGGTAAGTGGAACATGTAAGCAAGTAACTGAATGTAGTACTTGATCTGTAATAATGGGAAATATGATTTGGAGGAATATATTTTCCAACAAGACTTGCTGTACTAATGTCCTGCTAAAACAGCTGCTATGGCCATAGCATCTGGCCATCTCTGCAGTGGGAGATATCACAGACATACCTCTCAACTGTACAGATCTTCACAGAATGTCCACATTTTACCATCATATATTTTTTCTGTTCCTCCTGAGATCTGTACTTTTCTGGCAAATAGCTGAGGGTTGAAGTCATCAAGTAATGACAAACGCTTGAGTTTAAGACTCCACATCCTTAAGAATATTCACCATAATGCAAACTGTATCATTCTACTAACTTCCTATGTTTGTAACAGGAATATTTAAAGTCTGTCCCTATTTACCCCCCCCCCCATAATTTTAGGCTTTGTCCAGATGTGATGCTCTGAGAGGTTGTGAGGTAGGTTCACAGCTCAGGAGCCTGACTCAGCCTGGGAAAGGACAGCTCATATATGACAACCGCAGGGGTGACTGTCAAATAGTTGTGACTGTGCCACTGCTAGGCCAGTTAATGGAATGTTTTCCATATCCATGTTACCTGTGATTATGAGTATGACATGTGTTTGCCTTGTAAAGCTAAGAGCCCTATAGATGGCATGTGCATAGTAAAGTACTGTTGCAGACATGTGTGTTGAACTGCATATGATATATTGAATTAATAACATTCAACTGTACAGTGTTCTGCTGGACAATAATCACATGTGTGACTGATGTCTGTAGCTACATACACATATACCTGTCAGCCAAACCACTGGCAGCTCTGTGAGCAATGACATTGTAACATAATAGCCCACGTATGACTGTTGGACATCGTCCAGGTTATCACAGTGATGTCAAACCCTACTGTGCAATCAATGTACTAATATATGGTGCAACTATATTAATACAGTATCAATACTGATGTCCCTTTTGACACCCATTTATGTATGTCGTTGTCCGGATGTACTGCTGTAATAGGCTTAGAAGTATGATTGAGTGGCAAGACTGTAAATACAGTGTGCCATACTAACATACAACAGAAATGTATACCAGGTATCCCCTGAGCACATGTATGAATGCTTAGGTTCAGCTGGAAGGTGCAAAACTAATCACGTGGGTTTCAAGCATTCAGGTACATAGGTTATGCATGTTGCACATGTGTGTAATATCAGTGTCAGTGCATACAACAGACATAAATGTGTACAGATACTAGTTGTTGCATTGCCCTGACACTGATATGGGTACAGGAGTAGGCATGATATTCAGATACTAATCAGAGAAGTGTCCACCTATGTTATAACTCTGTGCTCATGCCTACCACTACCAGCTATATCAACACCTATATACAGTGAATATCACAAGTGTACACACCCCAGTTCAAATGCCAGGAATGTGTGCTGTATGACAATCAGACCACAGAAGAGTATTTCATAATGTTTATCATCTTTATGTGACTCCTAGCCTGTACAATTCCATTGAAATACAATCAAATGTATTTCTAGGAAGGTGAGCAACTATTGCCAAGTGAACATGTGCCATGATGTTAGAGTCCAGACCAAGATGGATGAATGCTGTAACAATCTCAAGAGGTGCACACGCAACCTATCAGTTTAAGGGTGTGTACACTCATTCAACTGGCTTATTTTACTGAGTATTATTTCCATATGCTTTCACTGACCAGATTGTTATGTTTTCAATTGAATTGTAAAAGCTATAGGTCACACTACAGGTGGGAATTGTTATAAAATGAGTTATTGTGGTGTTATGTTCCAATTGCACAAATACCAGGCAGTGTATCAGGGGTGTGTACCCTTTATATCCACTGTAGCTATATGGACACAGCAGTACCTGACCTGTATATCCAGCCTCCAAGAAGGCAGAGTAATCCCCTTTGGTGGACAGGAGCAATACACAAACCACATAATAGGTTGCTACACTGGCTGTACAGGAACACATAGGTGCAGGCAACAACTTGGAATCACGACCATCTACATCTGAGCAAGTATGTAAGTTCACAGGTGACTTCCTGTAAGGCTGACTATGACTATAAATCAGACATATCTGCACCACCAAGGAGAATTGCAACAGTGTTTCCACGTATGTTGTAAGTCTCAGAGGAAACAACACAATTCACCCTGTACTGGGGGTAAAGAATACCTCATACACACATGCCATGCATATAAGCAACCTGAATAACACAGGTTAGGATGAAACATTGCCACTCTGTCCATTCCAGTTGTACAGGGGGATATGCACATCAACCACACTCCTCCCCTTAGCAATGGTGAGCATGTACATAATGCCTACTGATGGCAACAACAGCATATCTCCATGGGGCATAATAACATCATTGTCGGCCTCCTATATGAACCCAGCCATGTGCTCACAGCTCCACCACACACCACAGTCAAACACAGACCTGCCACCATCCACACACCTTCCACATGGAAGATGCCCACTGTCAACCCTCTACACAGAAATGAATGGAGGATAGAGGATTATGCAATCAATTGTCCAACATTGGGGGGAACAAGATAGCTCAGGGACAGTCATGTAATGCAAGCTGCTATAGCCATGATAGCTGGGAGGGTTTTGGTGTAGTGTGGATTATTTGCAAGTAATATGCACTGTTGATGTACATTTTGACAACCGTATGAGGTCCTGTGGCCGTTTTCCTGTTTATGTCTTCCAGGTAACATGCAGAGTGCTCACATACCAGTATTCTCTGTTGGGGAAATTCACATCATCACCCAACATGTGTTTGGACATTATGAACTGTTACTTGGATGGAGAGCAGAGGATGTGTGGGAGAGGACTGTCCTGTGGAACAGTGTGGTCCGCAGGGTAAATGATGATGGCAGGCACAGCAGAACTTATGAGCATGTGCAGCATTGGGCCACCAACCTCAAACACCATGCAGGTCAATGTGCTGCTGCTGTAGCAAGGGACCATCTAGCCACAGGTGGGACCCCAGCCCTCCAGCCCCCACTGACACCCACCGACAACTCCTCGCCAAACGTGGATCACACGCCCAATGCACAAGTCATGATGCTGAGGGATGCATTGTGGAGGTGGATTACAAACACACACTGGATGAAGAGCCTGCAGGTAAGGGCCCAGTGGGGATTAGTACGCTAATGTATCAGACATACATGTATCTGTATTGTAGTTACATCTATGTGTCAAGTTCGATTGCAGTTGTGGATGGGGTTTTCTAATGCACAGTGGTGCACATCTATGGTGAGGACAATTGTTTAATCCATCCTGTACCTATGCCACATGGGAGTTTGCTGACAATAGCACCCTTTCACAACTACTAAAGACCCTCTGGTCTGCATATGGGACAGGAGCCTGAAGCTGGTGAGTATGACATTGTTCTGTTGTTGCTGGGCAATACCCCAGGCATGTGAAGCACATTCAATTTACCATGCACAAAACCATCAGTAATAGCTATATTGCTTTATGTAATAGCTATATTGCTTGTTGTGCATGTTCACTTGTACTGGGGTTGACTGTATTGCATCACAGTGGTCACCACTGGGGCCTATCTAACCTGTGAGGGTGACAGACATTGTATCAGCAAGATGTTTCAGTCAGGTATGCTACCTCATGCTGCCATATGTTGTTGTACACTCACTGTGGCCTATTTGGCTATAATATCACATACATGGGCATTGTTAAGGCACACAGACCACTTCCTACCACATATAGGCTGCAAACATATGGATATACCAGACACATCTGTACAGACGACTGTACAATTGTTTAACCTGCTGCATGTGAGGTAGATGCTGTTACTACACTATACAAAGTAATGGCAATGGGAGGTGGTCACCAGCCATGTATAGTATACACATCAAAGTGGTATAAGTCACACAAGATATGATCCTCACACATACACACAAACAGTTGCCAGCATTAAGACTAGAACTCCTGCCTATCTATGTATTCCTAATATAGTGCTGTGCAGTTATCACAAGTGCCACAAAGGTTATACATTTCCACCTTTTCCAAAGGTACTTCTAAGGTGGATGACATCAACAGGTCTACTAAATTGGAGTGAAGGGAAGTGTAAAGGGTAGTACACAGGACAAAAATGGTATGAGTCAGACAGTACATGATTCACACATACATACACACTCACTTGCCAGTATTGGAATTAGAACTCCTGCCTATCTAGACATTCCCACTATAGTGCTAAGCAGTTATCAGACATGTCACAGAGCTTATACATTTCCATCTCTTCCAAAGCTACTTCTAAGGTGGATGACATCAACAGGTCTACTAAATAGGAGTGAAGGGAAGTGTAAAGGGTAGTACACAGGTCAAAAATGGTATGAGCCAAACAGTACATGATTCACACACACACACACACACACACACACACACACACACACACACACACACACACACACACACACAGACACACACACACCAGTAATTGGATTAGTACTCCTACTTATCTAGGCATTCCTACTATAGTGCTATGCAATTAACAGACACACCACAGAATTTATACATTTCCATTTTTTCCACAGGGACTATTATGATGGATGACATTAACAGGACTACTAAATTGGAGTAAAGAGAAGTGTAAAGGGTAGTACAGAGGTCATAAATGGCATAAGCCAGACAGTACATGATTCACACATACATACACACACACACACACACACACACACACACACACACACACACACACACACACACACACACACACACACACACACACACACACACACACACACACACACACACACACACACACACACACACACACACACACACACACACACACACACACACACACTTGCCAGAATTGGGATTAGAACTCCTGCTTATCTAAGTATGTATACTATAGTGTTACACAGTTACCACATGCGCTACACAGCTTACTGAACTTTAACATGGCCAAAGCTGCTGATAACTGCACAGCTGTGGTAAAGTATTACAGGTGGTGGACAGTCTGCCTTCTGTTCCACCTGTACATCATGCTAGTTCTTTCTGTCTTGCACTTCAACTATCATTATGGCTTGGCACTACATCAGGTTATTGTATCAAGAAGTGTGGCACACCTGGGGGCCATCAGCAGTACTTGTACATTACAGATGTAGCCCCAGTACTTACTAGTTATGTCCACCCCTCTTGGCATGTCTGAAGGGCAGTTATCTGTGCTTTCACCCATTAACCTGGTGAACTTGTCCATTCTGAGGCACTGTTGCTTCTGTCTCATGTACACAGACAACCCTCCCCTCTAAACTCCATGCACTCAGACCTGTGAGGGTTACCCATATATCACCCAATGTGGACATATGCACTCCCCAGCAAAGACTGAACTAGCAGGTCAAGAGGATAAGTTCAACACCTACACTACACCATGTGGAAAACGTAGCTCACCGTGACACCCATGACATACAGTGAAAAGCCACACACCCACCTTCCCAGAGGCACTCAATGGACATTTACCCAAACAGCACAGACCAGCAAGGCAGACACCCACTCAGACACCACAGCATGGCACATGCCAAGGGACACATATTTAACCTACACAGTGTGCCTCTCAATCTAAGCTCCTAAGGCTAACCACTTTGCACAATACAGTGATCATGGGTAACTCAATACTGAGGCACACACATATCCCACTCACTAAGTTGAGTATGGAGCATATATCTATCACATGCCAGCATCCAACACATGACACAGGCAGTCATGGCACTCCACAACAGCTACGAGTATCACTCTGTATCCATGTGGGTGTGAATGACTTAGGACACACTTCCCTGGACTACATGACAAGATAGATGGTTGAACTCTCTGATTATGTGGTCCAGGCAGGTGTGACAGTAGCCCTGGGCAGTGTATCGCTGTCACCCAGAATGATGCTGTTTTACTATCAACAGATGTTTGACTACAACATTGGCTTATGTGTTATGTGCCATTCTCAAGGGATCCAGTACCTGTCTGCTTGAGATGACATGATTGACAGAACCCAATGACTTGCCATGAATGTCCTACATCTTTCACTGCTGGGTTTCCAGGTACTGGCTAAGTGTCTTGCCTCCCCTATGGTGCTTTATTAGGCAGTGTTCCTAATGTTATTACAAACATAACAGCTACGCATGTATGCAATCTGATGGTCCTGCTGCTCAACAGTAGACATCTAACTGTCAGGATACAGTCACTCATAGCAGTCATTGAATAGGAGGGCACATGTCTGTTGTAATGGAGGTGGTTCACAACAGGAGACAGCAGACCTGCAGTATCAGGCTATGACACATTCCACAGCTATCAGCCCTCAAACATGGACCATACCATACCTCCACAGGTGATGTTGTCTCCATATTCATTATGGCTAGGTACACCTCCAGAATAGTATCCCATCATAATGCATTGGAGATACTTCTGGTACAACAGCCTTGGGGTAATAGTGCAATCCAGACCATAGCTTGCTATGGGTCCACATCTATGTCACTAGACTGTCAATGCACATTCCTCAACACCCTGCCATCTATGATGGGCCAACACAACACTGACATAGTATGAGTCTTCAAATACCTCTCCATCACCTGGTGAGAGTAGCCAAGCACCAGTACTGTGGCCCAGCACTTCTGGGATTCATCATTTCCATTGCCCTGGACCAGCTCATACTGACTCCAGTAGAGGATGCAACAACCTTGACTGTGTTTACCACTTAAATATGAGACTGTTGCTCATCCACATATGTCAGTTCCTGCATGGTGAGATTCACACAGGCTGTAATCAACATGGAACTCAACATGTCAGCCACCCCCACAGCAAAGGTAACCATCTTGCAAAACCTCCCCAAAGCTGATTTTGCACCCATAAAAACAGGGGTGGATGTCTTCACTGCACCCATGGCAATGGGAAATAGCTGCATGACTGTGGAATCATACACATAGGCACTGTACAAACAGGTACATGAATGCATGGTATTAGTCAGAGCCAACAGAACCATGATACTGTACTCCAAACACTGGGAGACAATGTGATGGTCCTCTGCCATTACTAAAGTGTACATCAGATGGGGGACACTGTTGCAGAGAAAGGTGGTGTCTCATGACTGTTGAACTCCCTTATTAGCTTCAAACACAACTATGAATCCCTAATGGAATCCCCTACAGGCATCTATGATGGCAGACATGCAGCAGACACTGACGACATTCACAATAGCATTTGATAGTTACATTAACAACCTCCACAGTATTAAACACAAGTGCTGTGAGTTATTGCACAATGCTAATACCTATCCTGAGACAAAAGATATTGGCCACAGTCTTGGAAACACATTCATTGCCAGCTTTACCCCTCTCTCCCCCCACAAGTGAAGTGCTAAGTGAATGTGTTCTCACATGCTGTATCCCATTTCCATTCTAGGCATCTGTGTGTCACATGGTATGGCAGTGTGCTAACACATCCACCATGTCATAGGCAGGGTACAGTATGTGCACATAAATCCCTGGTCTGTAACACAGTGATTGCATATGCCTCACAGAGTATAGGGTTGAGGGTTGTACATAGGTATATGTTGATTTACAACATCTGTTGTAGAATGGAGAATGGTATGTGTTGTGGTTTGGACACACCTCTGATTGCTAATAACCACAGCCACAGGAGATATCCATAACCAAATACACTGAGATTACTATTCATTCACACACACACACACACACACACACACACACACACACACACACACACACACACACACACACACACACACACACGCACACAGTTGCCAGTAGTGAGATCCATAGGTTCATTGCATCAGAGGTGTGTAGTAAGTGAATGGGCCTGAAGGCTGTAAAAGGCTTGCCCAAGGGAATACCCTGGCATCAGGCCACATGAAAATAGTCCGCAGTGTGGCTCAGGAGTATAGTCAGCGGATTGGTTCCCAAAGGTAGGTATTGTGTTCCCCATCCACTCATCCAGATTTCTGTTGTGGGTGGCCAGTGATGTGCACTACTTCACATGCATGTGATTTATATTTCATAACATGGACACTGTCTGGGTTGTGCACATGTCCCACATGCATGTTCTTTGAAGTGTAAAAGTGTGCTTGAGGTCTCTGGAGCATGTTGTGTGGACAGATTGGTATCTTCAGAAGTAGCATTCCTGACCTAATTTATTGAGAAATGGCTAAGTAACTGAGATAGTGATGGCACCTACATAGACAGTATGATACAGGGATTCATTGGAGTTATTGGTGTCTGTCTGTACAGGGCATGCGTATAAAGCATGGTATTCCCTTTGTGGGTTATGTTTGCAGACTCTACAGTTTTTGCAGGTGTCCAGTGGGAAACATGGCAAAAGGGCCACTGTACACATTGATTGGGCTATTGATGGGATGGAACAAGGTGCCATGTCATTTTACTTGCTGGATAACACACACCCAGTCAGGAGATGTAACACATCAAATTACTTTCTGATGTCAGTGGCACTGTTGTGGTCGACAGGCATGTAGTCCACTGCAATCACACTGTGGGTATTATTTGTGAGGCAATTTGCAGGAGAAATAATGATATAGTGGTTGCTACCTAGCCAAGTGTGTTTGTGTATGATCTGTGGATGGAGAGTGGTCTCTCAGTATTAGAAGGGTTGCCTATATTGTTCACTAACCTATACTGCCACAAAGTCATTGCGCATGGCACTAGACATTTAGGGCTGTGGATTGTCTACACTAATGCTATGGTGTTTGACAACTGTTGGCTTTGTAATGTGAACATTGGGACATACACTATGTCCTCAATATAATAATTTAGCAAAACCCACCCCCCAATGGATCCTGTTATTACACAATCATCCCAACACCCACACAGGATATTGATGACACACACACACTCACACACACACACACACACACACACACACACACACACACACACACACACACACACACACACACAAACACATACTTGCCAGTGCTGAGTTTTGAACCCCTACCTAGCTATGTATTGCTACTACAGTGTGACCCATTTATTGCATGAGCCATGGAGTTGATAGGATAGATTTATCCTAAGGTACTTCTAAGGTGAGGAACATCACCAGCCCTTGTAAATACTGGGACTGGGTGATGTAGTTGGTGAGAGATTTCACAAAATATTTTACACTACACACACATTTATATTTGACAGTAGTGAGGATCAAACTTCTAACTATGTTTTCGCACCATTATGTTACACATTTACTACATGCACCACTGACCTTGTAGGGTTTAGGGTTTCCAACATGTACTTCTAATGTGAATGATATCTGCAGGACTGCTAAAACCAGGCACTGAGAAATGTACTGGATGTAAATTGGGCAAAAATCTTTAAGGTACAGACATATATATGCAGATACATGTGGACTCTCTCTCTCACACACACACACACACACACACACACACACACACACACACACACACACACACACACACACACACACAGTTACCAGGAATGAGATTCAAATCTATACCTATGTAGTTATTGCTACTGCATTGTTTCACATTTATCACATGTGGCACAGAGATTACAGGTAGAATATTGTCCAAACATACCTCTAAGGTGAGTGACATCAGCAGCAGTGCTAAAGGAGGGGTATGGGAGGTGTAGTAAGTGTGAATAACCACAAAATTGGGTGTCTACAAATAAACACACACTCTTTCACACAAACACACACATTTTCACAGTTACCAGGACCAAGATTAAAACTCCTACCTAACTAGTTTGCTACATTTTAGCATTACGCAGTTATCACAAACTCCACAGAGCTTATATATTGGACAGGTCTCCAAAGATATCTTTGAAAGTTAGTGATATCAGCAGCAGTGCTAAAGGAGGGATAAGGGAAGTGTAGTAAGTGTGAATGACTACAAAACCAGGTGTCTACAAAGACACACACACACACTCTCTCTCACACAAACACACACATTTTCACAGTTGCCAGGACCAGGATTAGAACTCCTACCTAACTAGTTTGCTACACTATAGCATTACAAAGTTATCACAAGTGCCCCAGAGCTTACATGTCAGAAAGATGTCCCAAGGTATCTTTGAACATGAGTGACATCAGCAGCAGTGCTAAAGGAGGGGTAGGGGAAGTTTAGTGTGTTTGAATGGCCTCAACCACATTCATCTAGAAGCACACACATACTCACACAATTTAACATTTGACAGGACTGAGATTACAACTGCTACATGGATACTTATTTGGATTGTAGTGTTATCCAGTTATCACAAGCACCACTGAGACTATAGGGCTGGGGGCTAACCAAAGGTATTTCTACAGTGAACAACATCAACACATCATGTGATATAGGCCAATGGGATGTGCACTGGGTGGGAAAAGACTCATAATGGGATTCTCTCTGTCACTGTCTGTCTTTCTCTTCCCCACATCTCTGTGTGTGTATATTTGACATATTATATTATGTTGGCCTTAGATATGTGTGAGTATTCCTATCCAATGTGTGTGTGTAAAGTATCAATGGTGTACAATTTGGTGTGTGTGCACAGACAGCTGTAAATAACCAATATCTGTAGTCCACTGTGTTGTGAGACATGGGCTTCATTTCTCTAAGTGTAGGAACATGCCCAGTATGACCTTCTATACTGAGTGTGTGCATCCATTCCAGGGAGGGTTGGACTCCAATTCAAGGTTTTGTGTGCTACAGCTACACCTAGAAAACTATTTATGCAGGATATATTTAGATAGGTTGCCAATATGGAAACACAATGGGCGTACCATACGGGCGATACTGTAGCTATTGCTGTCTGTGCTGCTTGTGTGATATGTTTGGTTGTAGCATAGATTTTCTGACATATGTACTGTTTTACACTGTGATGTATCATGTCATCAACTACTGACAGTTATCATTCTTTGCTCACAGTTATTTACCACGGAACTACAGGATGAAGTAAGCTGAGATCAATATTCTGAGTCATGTAGACTACACATCATGGCACATACCTGCCATTGTGGAGGGGACGTTATAGACAATAGACTGCTGGTTCTGTGTAAATGGTGCAGCACCTTGTTAGTATGCTGGCTGGAGATCCCCTCATTGTGCTTTTTTCAACTGCACAGAATGGCCATATTTTGTTGGGGCCATACCTCTCAGCTGTACAGATAAACCCAGATTATCCAGAGGCAGGACTCATATATGTGGTTAGTTTACCTTCACATTGTGGTTAAAAAGCAGTTTTTTGGCTATTCATTCATGGGTTTGCCATCAGGGAGCAGTATAAGTGGACATTACAGTTTCAGACTTCACACACTTCATGACATCAATACTTCTACACCCCCCCAACTGTTATTCTCTCCTCTCCCTAACATTATAAGCAATATCTCAAGGTATCCCTATAGTTGGGCCTCTATCCCAGTAGTATTTATGGCCAGGACAACAGTCCTTGCAGTAGGACATGGGGAGGCATGCTACTTGCATTTGTCAACATGGCCTTGCATTTGTTTTCTGTTTACTGTGTTAGGTTTTAGTTGGCCCCCCTGACATTCCATGCATTGGCACTATGGGTGAGGCATGGCCCTTTGCCAGAGGACTGTAGGTCATTTGAGAGTGCTGCAGGCCATCTGTTACTGCATTTCTATGTGGAATTGTGGGGGGTGGTGCACACCTGCACATTTGTGATGATTGTACTGGTATTCCAGTTACTCTGTTATCTTCCATTTCATATTGTATTGTGAATTATCATGCAGAAAGGAGGCATATCAGTAGAGTACACACGTTAGATCTTAATGGCATAAATTTCAGTGTCAGACTTCTTACCCTTCAGAGCTAGAATGCAACTGTCAGACCTGTTCTAGCATGTCTGTGTAGGTCTGGTCGGGGGCTGTTCACCATTGCTATCATTTGGGGGCCTTAGCCAGGCCTTTCTTTATGGTCATCTTCACCTGTCCTGCTGGGTGAAGCTGGTGGTGGGTATGTGACCCTCACTGACATCATGTGTATGACCTATTGTCACCCACAGTTATTTGGGCCATCATATGTACTGTGGTGGGGGTTGTCACCTTCTGCAGTGCTGCCTAGTATGTTGACACCAGTATTTGTTGTGAATTTCCTGCTGTCCCATATAGCTGTCAGCTGTCTGCTGCTATCCCATTCAGCCACCCAATTCCCTTGCATGCTTGCATCCATATCATACATACAACTATGAGAACATACTACTCCATTCAGTAATTGATAGTAAGGGTAACTTACCTTGTGCCTGGGGTGGTATTGAGGATGGTGCTGGAGGGTGGACTATGTTGGACGCATGTAGTACACTCCCTATACATGGTAAAGCACAGGTAGTGTCATGTTTGGCATCTATTTTACTGTATGTGTGAGTCAGAGAGAGGTATCAGTCCCTGGGTACCTACAGTGTCAGTGTGTGTGCTATGCATTGCCTCTTTGCCGAGGCCTGGGCACACTGGGCATGCCGCTTTTGGCCAACAGGGGCAGACTCAGGATGCTCCTCCTTTGTGTCCCTCTGTGCCTGTGCTGGCCTTGGCAATGGATGGGGGCTGTGTGGCCCTGCCCCATGCTGTTTCTGATGCAGCTGTTTCCGCTATATTGTGTAGCATGGCACATACTATGAACATTTGTGTACATGTAGCTGGAGAGTACTGCAAGGCCCAACTGGATATGTCAAGGCAGTGGAACCATAACTTGAGCAACTCAAACACATGCTCTGCAATGATTCTGGTTTGTGCTTGTGCCTCATTATGGTGTTCTTGTTTGGATGTGTGTGCTTTTCTGATGGGTGTTATCAGCCATGGCTCCAGTGCATAGCCAGCATCCCTCACTAGATGGCCATATGGAATGGCCCCTCTGGTAAAACCCTGATACAGCTGTGAGCAATGTCAGATGTGGGAGTCTTGATAGCTTCCAAGGCTGCCAGCACACATGTTTATGATAATGGCCTGGGCATCACACCCAACCTGGCAGTTGCTGGAGGGGAAGCCCTTGCAGTTTATGTAGACCCTACCCTGCTCACCAGGTGGTGCTTTGATGTGGATGTTCATGCAGTCTATAGCATCAACTACCTCAGGGTATTCTGCTGTATGGTGGAAGAGACACATACTTCTGGTCAGCACCTCACAGGTGGTGGGGAATTATATGTGCTCATTGGCATGTGGTGTCATGGCTTCAAGGAACTGGTGGAGTACCTTGGATGCTGATGTCTGTGAGACCCCCATGATATCCCAAGTTTGTCTTTGGAAGGTACCTGTGGCTAGTATTCTTAAGTCTACACATACCTTGGTATCCACTGGGATGGGTTCCCCTTTGTTAGTTCTGTGTGAGAGGTGTGGCCAGCACAGCTCAGTGATTTGCTGTAGAATGTCCCTGTACACCCTATAGAGCTCCACTATCTCCAGATCATGTAGGCCCTGGTAGGTTACCCTGGGTCTGTACACTCTTCTCCTCCTTCTCACTGTGAGTTGGTTGTCAGCATTCTCCTCCTCACCACCCTCAGTATCTAACAGATATTGATGGAGTAAAGCAGCAGCAGCCTCTAACACTTTTAGTTAGTTTTGCCAGTTAAAAATCCCCTGTCTGTATACACTGGTGGTGTAGAGTTTGTAGGGAAAAGGTGTTTGCATAGTTTGTAGTAGTGTGCTGGGCTGCTGCATGTGTAATTGTCTGATTCTGATACATTCCAGCTGCCAGCTATGCTAGTTCTCCTTGATTGTCTTCCTACTGCTATTTCCCCAAAAAACAGTCTGAAAGGTGTTTGGACAGCTTATAGTAGTGTGCTGGGCTGCTGCATGTGTAATTGGTTGATTCTGATACATTTCACCTGCCAGCTATGCTAGTTCTCCTTGATTGCCTTCCTAATGCTGTTTCCCATTCCCAGTTCCTCCCTATTTAGCCCCTAGGCACACCGCACATACAAAGTGCTTTTTTTTTAAAACCCAGTGCAAGGTGCTTGCATCTATTTAGGCTATGTACACACAGCTCAGGCACAGCTGACACACCACCTTCCTTACCTGTGCTTAGCTAAGGGTAAACTTGGGCCACAGAGCTCCATTGAGCTTACAGCAAGCATGACACACCCCCTTTTGAAGTCATTCAGCTCTAACACTTGCACTGTTGTTTTGCTGCACCTACACAGTTAGGTACAAGCTGACACTTTGAAGAAATGTGTTGTTCAGTATAACTCACCTCATTTGCATACCCCAGTGTGTAGGTCATTAGTTACCGCACTAAAACAAACCCTTTCCCCTTGGCAACCAGTGCTTCCTGGTAATGTTTACATTCTGCATGCCATTGACTATAATGGCAAAATGCAGAATTAACTTAAAATTAACCTTTCTCTTTTTTTTTTTTTTTTTTTTGGCACTATTCCATTTGCGCTACACTGCCCTAAGCTTAAACAGCTGCAAAAAACCAAAAAGTTTAATTAAAAAAATAAACGTTTTTTTAATGCCAATGGCCTTATATTTGGCCATTGGCATATGTATTAAACATAATACATGCTTTTACACAAGCTGTCATGCCTTCGTTTTGTCAGATGCAGAAATGTATTTGGTTAGTAGCTGAATACATTTCTTCACTGACACTATTCTAGCATGAAGACCTGGCAGCTTGGTGGATTGCAAAATCAACTCATTTGCATGGTTTTCACCAGCAAATGAGGTGATTTGCATATTTCCTGGTTTTCCGTGCTAGAACAGTGTAGTGCTGCTCATGCACATGAAAACGGCACTTTCCTGGATGGCTCAGTGGCCATTTTCCATGCAGGAGCTCCTACTCTGTTCCTGCATGGAAAATATTAATTCGTGAATCTAGGGGAAGGTCTATAGAGAAATAAAAACAACTGCCGAAGTCCAGCATCATGGAAATATTCCCTTATATTACCTATTTTAAAAGAAGATGCTCAACATACAGACTGATTTCACTTTTAAATATGGACTGTAAGATGTTCATGTACATTTTAGCTAATAAAATTAATGTACTTAGGTTCATAGGTTCATAGGTAGGCATTAGGCTATTGGCCCAAGGGCCTAAGTAAGCCTAGTCAACAAGGTTCCCTGGCTTACGCCACCCAAGAAAGTTATTTTCCTGTGCTCCTGATGAGCAGAGTCACAGAAGTGATTCCCTGGGGTGTATTTACTATTTCCCATCCACTCATCAAGACTTTTCTTGAAGAGTGCTAATGTAGAACTTTGCTTGACATAGATGGGTAGCTCATTCCAAAGTATGGGAAGTCTCTGGGAAAGGAATCTATCCCTCCAGCATGTCCTGTTTATTGTGATGACAAGGTTTAGGTCCCTAGAACGTGTAGCTCAGAGGGATTGGGATTTCTTTAGGTGTAGTATGTCCAACAGCTCTGGGTTTGACATAGCTTTATATGTTAGGCAGAGATCACCTCGGAGTAGGCGATATGCTATGGAGTAAAGCTGGAGTTTTTTGAGATGGTCAGTGTAGGGCATCTGTTTGAGGCCAGTAAACCTCTTTGTGAGGTACTTCTGTGGCCTTTCCAGCTGCAGCAGATGTCTTGCAAGGTACATTCCAAAAGGGGTGTTGTACTCTATAATGGGTCTAATGAGTGTCAAGTAGAGGGGAACAATGAACTCTTTTTTCCTGGATGAGAACCCTTTTGTGATGAGGCGAGCCACATAGAAGGGTTTTCTGACTACTGTGGTGATGTGATTATCAAAGGAGAGACTACTGTCCACCTGGGTCCCAAGGTCTCTTATCACACATTTGGTGTTAAGTAGACTGCCGCCTATGTGTTAGTTCATGGGTACAGAATTTTTACCAAAGGGGATGACAATGCACTTTTTGGCATTGAGCTTGAGGCCATGGCTCTGACATCAGGCATCTGTCACAGTGAGGCCCTTCTGTAGCATGTCCACATAATTTGGAGACTCGACTATGGCTCCTAGTTTGCAGTCATCTGCAAACTTTGTTAACCAAAGGCCTTCTGTTTTAGCCTGTACTTCAGAGAAGTAGATACCAAACAGGAGAGGTCCCAGGACTGAACCCTGTGGTACTCCACTTGTCACTGGTTTGAAGTCAGATTTGGAGTCTGCAACTTTTACAGTGTGGGTTCTGTCATTGAGCCAGTTAGCAACCCATCTTGTGACATAGGGATTTATACCTAGTTTAATGAGATTAGCTGTAATTCCAGAATGGGGGATGGTGTCAAAAGACTTGGCAAGGTCAAGATAGGCTGTGTGAACCACCTTACCCTCATCTATGGTTTTGGTCACTGCCTCAAAGAAGTTGATCCGGTTCAGGAGGCATGATCTGCCTTTCACAAACCTGAACTAGGTGGGGGTCCAGAGTTTGAAGGTTACCAGTGTCTTTGTTTATGAGTTCCATGATGATATATTCCATGGCCTTACAGACCAGGCTCGTCAGGCTAATAGGATGATAACTCCTAGGATCAGTGGTGACTCCCCCTTTGTGGAGTGGGACAACTGTTGCTGTGCACCATTCCGTGGGCACAAAGCCTGATGTGAGGCTATGATTGAACATGGTGCTTAGGTGGAGAGCCAATTTGTTCTGATGTTCATTTAAAATGCAGTTTGGGATGTTGTCCGGTCCCCTGGATGCTGTGTTTTTGGCTTTAGAGAGTGCAGCTTTTACCTGTGTAGCTGTGATTACAGGGACTCTGCATTCTTCCTGTATAGATATGGGCCCTTTAGGGTGTGAGAGGGAGGTAAAGTTAGCACTGAACCTATCTGTCATGATGTTGGCAATATTAGTTGGTTCTGTAATTTTCATGCCGTTGTGCTGTAACTCAGAGCAGATCTGGGTGTTGCCATTGAGATTCTTGACATAGCTATAGAATGCTTTGTGGTTGTCCCTGGAATCAGTGGTGATTTTCTTTTTGTAGCTAGCTTTGGAGGATCTTATAAGTAATCCCAGCTTCTTACTGAGACTGACCAGGCAGCTCCTCCACTCATGGGATTTTACTCTCTTTTGCAATAGTTTCTTCCTTCTGTTGTAAAGTTTGTTTATGGCAGTGGACCACCAGATTGGCTTCCTTTTTTTGGAGGGTAGCATCTTGGTTCTGTTTGGGATAGCACAATTCATGCACTCGTGTAAGTGCTTATAGAGTGCATTTGTGTAGGATTCAGCAGTCGTAACTGTATTTTCCATCTGCATGGGTGTCATGAAGTTTGACACTTCTGTCTTAAGAAGCATGAAGTTGGCTTTGGAGAAATGTTTTACTGTAGTTTCTTTAATGGGGGAGGGGTGGGATGTGGATATCCAGGGTGATTAGCTTATGGTCAGATCTGACCAATGAGGAGATGACTTCAGGTGTGGAACACCGGCCACTTATGTTGGTAATGACTAGGTCTACGATATTGTTGCCCCTGGTGAGGGTGTGGATAAGTTGATTCAGGGCATTAGAATTTATGAATTCCAGAAAGTATTGAGCAAAGTAGTTGGTACATGAGTAGTTTTCCCAGTTAATGGTGGGGTAGTTGAAATTGCCCATTATTAGTGTGTTTGGTTGAACCCTAATATTTTTCAGTATATCAAGAAAAGAGGAGTGGGAATCCTGGGGTATGGTGGGGGATCTGTAGCAAGCTACAATTTGGATTGCAGTTTTGCCCAGAGTTAGTTGCACTTGGATAACCTCAGATGCATTATGCTGAGCAACTAGCCTGGAGGTGTGGATATCCTTAATGAATATGGACACACCTCCGCCTTTGGTGTTCTGGTCCAGATTAGATAGCCGAAAAGTGTGGTATGAGTTATAGCCTGGTAATGCAGGAGTGCTCTTTGGTGCCTTGAACTAGATCTCAGTCACTGCCCAGATACCAATGTTCTCCATTTTAAGGAGGGCCTCAAGGGAGTGCATTTTGAGATTTAGACTTCTAGCATTGAGTAGCATTACCCTCAGTTTTTGCTTGCCTGTTCCTGTTATGGTGGTGAAGTTGTCATTTGAACCTTGCCTAAAAAAGGCACTATAGGGGCAGCAATAGCCTTACCTGTATCCGGAATCCCAAGGGTGACAGGTGCAGGCCATCTCTGGCAAAGCATCATGGTCTGTCAACCATGTAATCCCAGGCAGACAGATACTGGATCCCCTTAGAATGACACCAGAAGCTTAGCCAATTGTTGAAGTCAATCATTTTGTCTTTGTACTGCGGTATCATTCTGGGCGATGGCAGGATGCTACTCAGGGCTAGGGTCATACCTGCTTGGGCTTCAAGATTGGAGAGCTCTTCCATATCTCTTTTCATGTAGTCCAGGGAGGTACGTCTCAGGTCATTCACACCTGTATGGACAATTACAGAGTCATATTTGTACTTGTTGTGGAGTGACCTGAGTGCATGGGTTATGTGGTGGATCCTGGCACCCAACAGGCAGCTGACAGTAACCTTCTTCTTGTTTAGCATGGTGAGTGGGACATCACTGTGCCTGACTATAGAGTCACCTATGAAAAACCTTCACAACAACTGGTAAAATCCAAAATGCTTTATTGTACCACACACCAGTTGAACACTTTCTTCCCTACTGAAGGGACTTCATCAGAACAGTTTTAGTTTTACAACCCAGTCCTTTTATGTAAAGAAGCACCCAATTAACCAATTAATTATACTAAACACTTACATAAAAAAACTACAGATACATAAAAACAAGATGCATATAACAATTATGTGTATGCAGCATTTCAAAACATTACATGGCAATTACATATCAGATAAATTAACGTTCACTATAAAAACTTTAAAAATATTCACTCATATGTCTAAAACTAATTATGTTACCCTAAAATATTTTTAACTTCAAAAGACATGCCATATTCACATTTTTATGAATTTGTTTTCTGTACTGCAACATTTGGTTAAGGACCCTCGGGGTAGAGTACTGGATGTACATTTAGAAATATGTGAGTTAAGGTGGCAGTTAAGGCTGAATGCCACCCAGACACCTGGTATTAATGAAAATGTTAACATGGCATGTCTTTTGAAGTTAAAAAATATTTTAGGGTAGCATAATTAGTTTTAGACATTTGAGTGAATATTTTTAAAGTTTTTATAGTGAACGTTAATTTATCTGATATGTAATTGCCGTGTATTGTTTTGAGATGTTGCATACACATAATTGTTATATACATCTTGTTTTTATGTCTCTGTAGTTTTTTTATGTAAGTGTTTAGTATAATTAAATGGTTAATTAGGTCCTTCTTTACATAAAAGGGCTGGGTTGTAAAACTGAAACTGTTCTGATGAAGTCCCTTCAGTAGGGAAAAAATGCTCAACCGGTGTGTGGTACAATAAAGTTTTTTGGATTTTACCAGTTGCTGTGAAGGTTTTTCACTGCTTTCAGTTGTGGTTTGGAGTTGGAGGTATTGTTATAGAGTCACCTATGACTAGTGTGCTGGGTACATTTTTTGCCTTATGGGCTGTCCTTGAGTGGCACACTGAGTCTGTGGGCTATGTGTCATTTGGGTTGTGTTGGGGGGTGGAGGTTGCTTGTGTTTCTGCTTTGGAGGTCTCTGTTGCTTAAGCAGAGTATTATTGAGAGCCTCCATGAATGTTTGTGTGTTTCTATGTGTGGATTTTGGTGGTATACGTTTAGTGGGCTATGTTATGAGTGTGGTGTGGTGCAAGTGTTTACCTTCTCCTCTTGACTGTCAAGTTCAGTCTTGGTTGGAGAGAGCTTTACCTCCAATTTGGCTAGATAATTGCATCTGTCACAGGTTGTAGTGTTGGGTGGTGGGAGTAGAGGGTTGTCTGTGTACATGAGGCAATTGCTACATTGCCCTAAGATGCCCAGGTTCATCAGATAGACAGGAGAGAACACTGGGAGCTGACCCTTGGACATGCCTGAATAAAAAGCTGTTTTCCTCTAGACAAGTGAGGAAAGTGAGTACAAGAGCTGTTTTTCTCTAAGCAAGTGAGGAAAGTAAGTACAAAAACTGTTTTCCTCTAGGTAATGAGGAAGGTTGAGTGCTGCAGTAATTTGTTGCTTATTTAGTGCTTACAACAAGTTCTGAACAAGTGCTGAGCACGAATAAGCAAATTCAAGTGCTAAAGCTAATAATCTGTATCTGAACTAGACTAGTTACAGGACAGAAACAAGTGCAAATGTGGGCTTTTAAATCAGAAAGTTGAAAGGGATGGAAGAATTGCCCAAACAGCCAATAACTACAATTTCTGGGCCAGAAACCACTCCTTATGTGGTAGCCAGTCCTTTTATGTAAAGAAGCACCCAATTAACCAATGAATTATACTAAACACTTACATAAAAAAACTACAGAGACATAAAAACAAGATGCATATAACAATTATGTGTATGCAGCAGTTCAAAACATTACATGGCAATTACATGTCATGCAGTAGTGCTTACTACTCCCACTGATAAGCTAGCAGGCTTCCCGGCAACACAGAAAGGCTTTTGGGCCTCAGGAGCTTACAAGCAGTCCTGGATACAGCAAATCTGTATCTGGGTTAGACTAGTTACAGCAAGGGGGTGAAACAAGTGCAAATGCGGGCTTTTAAATCAGAAAGTTGAGAGAGATGGAAAAACTGGCCAAACGGCCAATAAGTACAATTTCTGGGTAAAAAACCACTCCTTATGTGGTAGATAGGTTACCTAGTGCTTACCACTCCCACTGATAAGCTAACAGGCTTCCCTCCAACACAGACAGGCTTGGGCTGCTCAGAAAATGACACAGTCCTGGATATAACAAATCTGTATCTGGACTAGACTAGTTACAAGAAAGGCAGGAAACAAATGTAATTTTTTTTGTTACAGGTAAGAAGAACACAGGAAGATTCTAGCAAAGTTTTTGAGAGGCAAAAGATAATTCAAGATTAGGAAACTTAGTGGGTTGGCCTTTTTAAATGTTCTCTCTGTATTAGGTAGAATGAGCTAATGACACTAGACTGAGAGGAGTGTCCTAGATCAAATTTACAGTAGGGGCGGGCAACTGCAAAGCCACCAAGTATAACAGCAAGACACCAACAGAGAGGGAGGGTGGGGAACAATACTACAGCTACTAGCCTACACTCTTTTAGACAGTAAACACTAAAGAAATGTTTATCACAGCTGAAGAACAGCAGTGAGCCACAACATAAACGTTTTTAAACAGATAAAGGAGCAAGGAGACTCTACATAATGCTTTTAACTGCAAACAAATCAGTTATATGATACACTCCTTGGCAGGAAATCAGAACAAACAGGTGCTTAACAAGTAGAAAAAATAATACCTTTCACACAGTGAAACTAGCTAAAAAGCTTTACAAACAGCATGACAGTAAAAACTTATTGATCAGGCCCTGTACGGCAGACAATTTTAGTTTAACAATGCAGATTAGTTAATAGCAATAAAATACTGTAAAAAGTATGCAGCGGGCAATTAAAATTGCTATATATAAATTGCTAGAAACAATAACTAGTAAAAATGAGCAAAAAAAAAAAAAAAGGATACTTATTGTTATATATCTCAGATTAGAGTTGTAGTCAATGCCCCTCCTCCACTCAGCTCAGTGTGTATAGACATAAATCCTCTCAAAGGTAGGGCTTAAATACCAGAAGATACAACCTTAAACTACTTTTAAAAAAAAGCTCAAAAGAACTAATGAGTGCTTACTCCAAGCCCTAGACCACCCAACCTCCACCAGCCAGAAGCCAATCAACACAATCCTGCCAAAAATGTAAAGAAAGGCTTCTGCTAATTTAAGATAGCCTGGTCATGTACTCAGAACAACCACTGCAAAAACAAACAGGCCCAGAGACAGCAAATCTGAACTGGGACAATAGTACAGCTACTAACCTACATCTTTTAGAGAGTAAACACTACAGAAATGTTTATCACAGCAGAAGAACAGCAGTGAGCCACAAAATTAAAGTTTTTAAACAGATAAAGGAGCAATGAGACTCTACAGAATGTTTTTACCTGCAAACAAATCAGTTATATGATACACTCCTTGGCAGGAAATCAGAACAAACAAACAGGTGCTTAACAAGTAGAGAAATGTTCCCATTAATACCTTTCACACAGTGAAACTAGTTAAAAAGCTTTACAAACAGTATGACAGTAAACACTTTACTTATACCTAAACTAATTAATAATGATCAAATTTGGTTCATTTTAAATAGACAAGTACAAAATAATATAATAAGAATATATACAGTAATAGACTATGCAAAAAATATTAAAATAACTTTCTATCATTAGTCTCAATTTAGATAAGGCTTTTGACTCAGTTAATTGTTTGTACCTGTTTAAAACACTTAAGGTGTGTAATTTCTCACCTAAGTTAATTGCATTAATTTCTAACACTAATTTCTATGTTATAATAACTATTGTGCTTATGTTAAAATGTCTTTTGTCTTTCTAATTCCTTTAAATTACAAAAAAGGCACAAAACAAGGTTGCCCATTATCAACTTTACTTTTTGCATTAGCTATAGATCCCTTTGCTAATAGTATTAGATCCAATACAAACATTAATGGTATCAAAATCAAAGAAGTTTCCAAAATAAAGAGTCAACTCTTTGTTGATGATATTTTACTAGCAATAGGAAATATAAACAATTAGAAAATATAATTAGTTGTATGAGTCAGTTCAAAGAAATCTTTAACTTAAGATTTAATCATAATGAAACAAGTATATTATTAACTAATAAAACATTTTTAAAAAATCATACAAAAATATTCAAACTTGAATTGGAGTATCCAGCAAAATAAATACCTTGGTATAACCATTATGTCTAATAGTAAAGAAATGATAAAAACAAATTTTCAACAGGTTGCTGATAACATTTTAAGTTTACTCACAAACTGGAACAAATGTTTCTTTACCATGGAAGAACAATTAATGCTTATTAAGATGGTAATTATTCCTACAATACTGTTTATCTTACAATCCTTAGTACTTTATCAACAAAAAATGATGAAGAAGATAAATAATATTCTAGTTAAATTTTTTTGGTATCCAAATAAACCAAGAGTTTCCTTTGATTGGCACAGAAAATGTTGGGGGTGATGGTGGAATAGGATTCCCTGCTATTCAATTGCATGCTACTTAAACAATTGTAAAAGTTATAGCATTGTGTATAAATTTATCTTATGATTCAAAATGAAAACAAATACATTAAGACATATTATTAGTAAATAATAAATATGTCACAACCAGTCACAAACAAATAGTCCCTAATAGTTTTATCTGGTCATTAAAATATTTTGCATAAATGGAATTACACCCTCTTCTCAAATTCCCTATTTAAATATCATAATTTCCTCTTTCCAAAAGTTCCCATATTCTAACCATTCTAACCATTGTATTAAACATTTAATATTTTCTATGTTTCCAATTGCATACAGAAATGACTGCTTAAAATCTCATAACTTCAACAACATGCCAGTATTGAAACAACCAAGTAACAGTGTATTGGCATCAATTCTTAAATGGTACTAATATATATAGTGCTGAAAAGTTAAGGTGCAAATACAATCGATATTCTGAGAATTGGTTAATTTTACAAATATTTAGAGACATTGTAAAAAGAGACATTAATATTTAAACTACATAAAAAATTGTTCCCAAATTGTTGGAATTCTTAATAAATATTATTAATAATGCACTGAAGAATCATAGTTGTCACAAATTTATAAAATTCTTAAGTTAGTTTTCACATATTTAGACAATCATGAAGAAGTCTCTGAAGAATACAAGAAAATAATATTAAAATTATACTGGAAAATTTTCACTTAGAAATTCTTACACAGAGCTTTTGTCCCTCCATACAACATTGTAGTTATGTGTAAATCAAATATAATGAAATGCTGAAGATGTGATTCTGAAATAATAGCTGATTAGTGCATATGGTATATGAATGTGAAATAATCTCCCTTTTTTGGAAATAAATTAATAACTTCCTTCAAGCTCTATTATCAGATAGAAGTAATATTTCTAATCTTTAGTTTTATTTAATACTCTGATTCCTGAGATAATTTTCTTTTTGCTATAACCAGAAAAGCAAGTACTAAAAACTGAAAAAGTAAAGTTACCCCCTCTATGTTGAATTTATTAGTACATCAAAATTGTTTGCAGTGGTAAACTGCATACTATAAAGATGAGAACTTCTAATATTACATGTTCATATAAATCTTGGTTTAAACTTAGGGACTTGCTTGAAAAATATTAATTGTTGATATATGCAACTTTGAAGTACTGATCAGCTGTGAATGTATATGAATAGTTATTTGTTTGTTTAATAATTGATTTGTTTATTTAGTGTTTTAACCCCCCCCAAAAAAAAAAGAAGACTGAAAATGCAGGATAAGAAAAAAATAAATAAATGGCAGACAGCCTCTTTTACAGCATTGCAGAACATTGAAAATGCCATTCAGTAGTAAAATAAGACAGCTACAAACTGTTAGACATGGGCAAATAAAAACTCTGCTTTTATCAAATTCTAATTTACATAAAAGACAGTATTACAGATAGACAAGAAAGTCAAAATAAAAAATTTCATGTGGATAGATAAATAAAAACTACAACTTTATCTGTTGTTGCTATGCCTCAGGATGACAAAATAAATGTTCATGATTAAAGAATCATTTATTTAATATTCTCTATAAGTCAGTTCTGCCCTGAAAAAAAAGTCCTAGGCAAAAAAAAAAAAAAAAAAAAAAGTTCAACAGGATCAGTACAGTTCTTAGAGATTAAATAGATTTTTATGCACTATTATACAATGACTGGCCATTAACATTCAAAAGTGAGCACAATGATTGGTTGATCCAACCAGAGTGTCCATTGTAAATCAAGAATATACCAGTGGTAAAAGTTTGGCCACTAAAGTATCACTGAGATGACATACTTTTTTTTAATTGCTCTCTTAGACAAACATTACTCTGAACAAAATACTTTGAAACTAAAATGTGTTTTATTATTTAGTTACTTAGTTTCTCATAAAATTTGTTTTTTTCCCCAAAACATACCTAGGAACAAAGTCACTAAATAATGACAGGCATTTCAGTTTCAGACTTTCTTTCCTTCAGACAATGCATACATATTCACAGTTTTTCAAATAAGGGACCAGAGAAAATACAAGGCAAATCAGGTATGTTCTACAAACTAAAACATACCTGATTATCCTTCATTTTCTCATCTCTCGTACATCTAAACTGTTGGGAAGTTACAGCTATTTTCTTTCTTTCAAAAAAATAGCAACAGAGATTGTTCTTTCTCCATTGCTTGCTTGCTAAAACAGTGATGTACTGTGCAAGCCTGGGAATGCAAGTCCCATAGGCATATGAAGTACATCATCAAAGTGCAGAATCAGGAAATGATGCAGAAGAATACCATGGTGCCAGTATACAAAGACATTATTTAAGAAAAGTATTTTTTTTCTTAAATAATATTGTATAATAGCAATAACCAACTCCTGGGTGTGGTATATTGAATATTTACCTAGGGTTGGCTTTGTTTAATCACTCAGGCTTTGCCCTCATGATTAAACCACACCAACCATGGGTAAATCTTCAATATACCACACCCACATAATCGGTTATTGCTATAATAATCTCTTACTTTATTTTGTAAAACAACTTATAATCTCTTACTTTATTTTTTAAAACAACTTCTAGAATGCACAACAAGCTCTAGTTCATGATTAGGCATTGCATGTTGTGAAAGAAACAGTAAGGTTGGAACTCTCAAATGAGTCTATGTTATTTAAAAGAAGCAGTCCCATCTTGTACTCTTCTAATGGAACATACAATCATTTATATTTTACAAAGAGAAGTAATTTATAATCTGAAAAACATATTTTTCTCATCCAGTCTCTATATAGTTCCATACTGTACAATACTACTTAGCATTTTTTGGCATTTATAGTTTAACTGCTTTAATTTATATTTAATACCATAAACCATTTTGCCATCAGATGGACAGGACTTGTATAAATATTGCTGTATCTTTTATACAAAAAAAATAATAATAAAAAAATGAAGCATCCTCTTCCATTCCACTTAGACCATATGACTTTCACGTAGTATTTGTCCAATTTCTATTGTGTGGAGAATTTTGTAGTTTTGTAGACTGTTATGTTTTACCTATATGCGATCAAGCACTTCATTTTGGCTCACCTTTTTCTGAAAATTGAAAACCAAAATGGTGAGTGAAGAAATATAGAATATACATATACACAAAATATATTATTACAAAGTAGCATACTCCTCTGCACATCAATGTGAGGGGCTGAAGTCCACCCCCCCCAAATTTTATATATATATATATATATATATATATATATATATATATATATATATATATATATATATATATATATATATATAATAGATCCTTGTCATATGATAGAAACCTCATTTGACTGAAACCATAAGACTGAAATTTCAAAAGACTGAAAAGTCACTTGACTGAAACCCATAAGAATAAAAACCATAATACTGAATTTCAACATACTAAATTGTAAACTGGACCATATAAAACCCTATATATACTAACTCCAGGATCACACTACAGTGGAGAAAAGGGCATATACCTTTCACTTACCTTACAGTACATGCTGCCACTACTATGCTCTTTTCCCCACTGTAGTGTGATCCTGGAGTTAGTATATATAGTTAAGGGGTGTGCATAAGGGGGGTGCAGCCCCTTACATTGGGGACTTAGTCTGGTTTTATATGGACCAGTTTACAATTTAGAATGTTGAAATTCAGTATTATGGGTTTCAGTTAAGTGACTTTTCAGTGTTTTGAAATTTCAGACTTTTGGTGTCAGTCAAATGTGATTCAGTCAAATGAGGTTTCTATCATATGATAGGGATCCATATATATATATATATATATATATATATATATATATATATATATATATATATATATATATATATATATGGGTCTACCTGACATGGTCGACAAGCCATTTGATCGACATTTACTTGGTCGACAATTCATTTGGTCGACAGGCAGAATTGCCCCCCTCCCCAATGTTGTATGACCCTTGTGTTGATATATATAGTTAGGGGGTGGGGGGCACAGCCCCCCACATAAAACTGCTTGTCGACCTAATGAATTGTCGACCAAATAAATGTCGATCAAATGACTTGTTGACCATGTCAGGTAGACCCATATATATATATATCTATATCTATATATATCTATATATATATATATCTATATATATACACACACACACACACACACACACACACACACACACACACACACACACACACACACACACACACACACACACACACACGCGCGCGCGCGCACACACACACACACATATATATATATATATATATATACATATATATATGTATCAACTCTCTCTTTATATATATATATATATATATATATATATATATATATATAGACATATATATATATATATATATATATATATATATATATATATATATATACACACATATATATATAAAATTTGGGGGGGGGGGTTGGACTTCAGCTCCTCACATTGATGTGCAGTAGAGTATGCTATTTTGTAATAATATATTTTGTGTATATGTATATTCTATATTTCTTCACTCACCACAGTGGAGAAAAGTGTGACTCCCCCCACCCAAAAATAGTTCCACCAGCTTGCACTATACAATAATTGTTATGAAACAGGTTCCTATTACGTTATTGAAGTTCTGAATCTTCGAACACCATAATGTCGAACCCTTATGTTTGAAGTTTCAGAACTTCGATAATGCTAAAAAAAAATAAAAGCAAAAAACTAAGAATAAAGTAAAGGGAAATCTTCCCTTTCTGCACTGTATTGCGATCTTGGAGTTGGTATATTTAAAGAGCGGGATGTGTGGGGAGTGCAGGGGGGCTTGCCTCCCTGCTTGCAACAGTTAGATAGGTTCTAGGTTTTTCATTATTTTTTTTTTACGTTCGAATTCTTGAAACTTTGAACATCTGAGTTCGATGTTCTCAGGTTCGAAGTTTCAAGGATTCAACAACGTAATAGGAACCCTTATGAAACAAACCACAACATCAAATTTATGAATAAAATCTGTTAATCCACTAGAGTTTCAATAACACATTAGCTATGCTGAATTTTATATAGTTTGGATATTTTTTCATATGATGCAGTATTTCTTTTTTAAAAATATAAGCAGTAAAATTTTTCATTAGCTGTATAGAATCTAATATATATATTGACCTATCAATCTAGTGTATATATATATATATATATATATATATATATATATATATATATATATATATCAACTCCATAGTCACACCACAGAAGAGAAAAGTGTAACTCCACCCACCCAAAAATAGTTCCACCAGTTTTCACTATACAACACATTGTTATGAAACATACCACATTTTTATATAGTTTGGATATTTTTCATATGATACAGGATTTCTTGTTTAAAAATATAAGCAGTAAAGTTTTTCATTAGACGTATAGAATTTTGAACTGTTTGTTTAAATAGTACAGAATTGTTTAAAGTTATCATGAGCCCCATTTTCTTCACAACGTGCATTGCCTCATTATGGAACATAGGTGTGCATTCTACAAGCTGTTTAAAAAAAGGAATTTCAGATTCTGATTGTGTTTGAAATCTCCCTCATTGACATGCAGTGTATTGAAAGAGATGAGCTACTTTCTTTTTTTCTGTCTCTCTCTCTCTCTCACTCTCTTTCTTTTTAATGAGAGTATTACTTGGACTTGAATATTTCTAATTATGGAGAATATTAAAAAAAAGAACTTCTGGATCACAGATCTGAGAGGTTTTACTTTCTTCCCGAGTCCACAATCCTGTATAATAAGTAGTTGCAAACAACAGATGCAGTTAGAGATTTCTTGGTGTCATCAGTCGATCCATATGAAACAGTTCCTTTTATTTTCCATGTGCATATGCAATACTGTTTTCTATGTATTATTAGAACTTTTTTAAAAATAAAGTGTTTCAGTTGTTGTTTTCTTATTTCACTATATAAATGAATCTTACAGCACTGCAATTATGGCTATCTGCCCTTTTTGAAGGGGAAATCGTTCAGCCATCAGCCATTTAACTTCAGTGTTGATTGTCTCACTGAAAGGATCAGCAACTGAGTTACTGGTTTCAGATTACAAATCTGACTGATGATATTTGTCTGCAGGTATAGAAGGTAGTACTTTCACTAGAGATATGCCAGTACCCCCTCCATAAAGGATATTAATTCTGTATATAGAGTCTCAGTTTACTGTTGGTATATTTGCAGTTGAAGGCAATGGGCTCAGATTGAAGCGGCTGAAATTTTGGGGAATTAGTGAATATACTCTTTTTCTTAATTGGACAGTGTAAATCTTTTTGGAAGTGGCATGTGTTGGCCATAACCCAAAAAAGGATTGCACATATCCCATTAGCTGTAAAAGTCAGTCACTTTCTTGCATACATACTTTCTGGCAGTGGTGTGGATTCAGAGTGTGTTATGTGTACATCTGAGATTACTTGCTGAAACTAGTTTGATTCAAGCATTGTTGATTGGGGTGAGATATAAGTATCATACCCTTATCAATCACAGTGTTAAATATGGAGAAAGCATGGAATACAGATGAAGATATTTTAAGCATTTTAAATAATGAATAAAGTCCATCTACAAATGATGGATGGATTGGTAGTAGAAACTACATCTAATGGAAGTGTAGCAGTTAAGCACGTTTTATGCAACAGAATTAGTGCTAAATTAATGGAGTAAATGGCAAAATCAGTGTTTATATGAAGTGGTAATGAAGATGTATAAAACAGTTTGATAACTGTAGGCCAATATCCTTTGTGAATGATGACTACAAAATTTCACTGATAAATTTATAGTAAACATTACACTTAAAGTTAGTAAGATTAGTGAAATAATAGGCCATAGTTAAGTGCAAGACAAAGGCACCAAGAAGGTTTTATGCTGGGATAAATAATTTACAGACAATAAACTGAAAATAAGGAAGGAGGGGAACTACTTGAGATTTGAATATTAATAAACCTGTAGGTTTGATTAGCTATAGCAATATTTATTTGGTATTAAAAGTCCAACTTTATGGTAGGGATATCTTCAATACAAGATAATAATGGCAGCCTAATGTTGAGATTAATGTCGAATTGATATATTGCTGCACAGTGTGACACGAAGACAGGAGGGAAGCACAGTTATTCTTTTAGCTCGGTTTTGTTCAGGCTTTGTATGAATCTGAAAGTAAGAGACCTTAAGGGTTTCAGAAGAGTATGAGGAAGTTAAGCATGTCATTTTTTTTTCTGTAACTATGACACTGCTGTGAGAGATACAAGGCAAGGTAGGATTAAGTATAATTATAGTATACAAAGGTTTAAAGGATATGTGAGAGGTAGAAGTGTTGAAGGAATAAGTCTTTCAAATAAAGAATTAACAGTTTCAGAATTAATCTTTGGATAGAAGGTACAGAGTATAACATAACAGGAGAAGGTATTATTATTGTTGATGTACAACATAATAGGTTCCTGACCCAGAGACTCCCCAGACTCTGGAACAGACTGCCCATACATGTCAAGCAGAGCACCACTTTGGCCCTCTTCAAAAGGAACCTTGATGATTGGATGGGAGAAAGGAAATTCACCCCAGGGATCATGTCAGTCACCCTGCTAGACAGGAGTCCAGGGAAGTAAATAGTGTGGGAAGAAATAGTAAGGGAATTGTTATGGTTAGGCTTGTATAGGCCCTAGGGCCGATAGCCTAGTACCAACCTATGAACCTATGAACCTATAAACTATCTCACATCTTTTTATAATAAAATTTGTATATATATATATATATATATATATATATATATATATATATATATATATATATATATATATATATATATATATATATATATATATATATATATATATATATATATATACACACACACACACACACACACACACACACACACACACACACACACACACACACACACACACACACACACACACACACTCATGTATGGGCTGCCCATCATTAATTGATTCTTACTTAAATCAGTTTCTGTGTTGTTGATTCATTTTGGTCTACATATACAGATGGTAAACAGTTTGTGAGAATGACAGTTCCTGAAGTAGGGGGTTATGCTCTTTCACCGAGGATTTTGAGATCTTGGAGTTACTAACACCAGTCACAACCAAAGTGACACATAGCTCACAACACCAGTGTGCCACCCAATAACAGCCCCTAAGGCAAGACAACGTACCCAACACTTTAGTCATAGGTGACTCTACAGTCAAGCACACTGATGTTCCACTCACCAGGCTGAACAAGGAGAAAATTACAGTCAGCTACCTGTTGGGTGCCAGGGTCCACCACATAACACATGCACTCAAGTCACTCCACAACAAGTACAAATATGACACTGTCATTGTCCGTGATGGAGTGAATGACTTGAGACGTACCTCCATGGACTACATGAAAAGAGACATGGTAGAGCTCCTGGATCATGTGGCCCAGGCAGGTATGACTCTAGCCCTGAGTAGCATCCTGCCTTTGCCCAGAATGATACCATAGTATAAGACAAATTGATTGACTTCAACAATTGGATAAGCTTCTGGTGTCATTCAAAGGGGATCCAGTATCTGTCTGCCTGGGTAACATGATCAACAAACCACGATGCTTTACCAGAGAAGGTCTGCACCTCTCACCCCTGGGATTGAGGTTACTGGCTAAAGCTCTTTCCACCCCTATAGTGCCTTTTTTAGGCAAGGTTCAAAGGACAAAACCACCACCATAACAGATACAAGCATGCAAATTCTGAAAGTAATGCTACTCAATGCTAGAAGTCTAAACTCAAAATGCTCTCTCTCTCGAGGCACTCCTGAAAATGGAGAACATCGATATCTGTGCAGTAACTGAGACCTGGTTCAAGGCTCCAGAGTGCACCCCTGCAATACCAGGCTACAACTCTTATCACACTTTTTGGCCACCAAACCAAGACCGAAACACTAAAGGTGGAGTAGTGTCCATATTCACACCACCAGGCTAGTTGCCCAACACAATGCATCTGAAATTCTCCAGGTGCAACTAACACTAGGAAAGACTGCAATCCAAATTGTAGCTTGCTACAGATCCCCCATCATGCCCCAAGATTCTCACTACACCTTTCTAAACATACTGGAAAATATTAAAATACAACCAAACACCCTAATACTGGGTGATTTCAACTACCCTGCCATTAACTGGGAAAAATACTCGGGTACCAACACCTTTTCCCAACGGTTCTTGGAATTCATAAATTCCAACACCTTTGATCAACTAATCCATTGTCCCAACAGGGGTTCCAATATCCTAGACCTGGTCATTACCAACATGGGAGATAGATGCTCCACACCAGTGGTCAGCCCCTCATTGGTCAGGTCTGACCATAAGGAAATCACTCTTGACATCCACATCCCAATCCCACCCCCCAGTAAGGAAATCTCCGTAAAAAAAACTTCTCCAAAACCAACTTCATGCTACTCAAGTCAGAAGTGACAAACTTCATGACACCCATGCAGACGGGAGCTGTAAGTTCGACTGCTGAATCCTACACTAAAGCACTGTATCAGCACATCCACTCGTGCATGAATCGTGCCATCCCAAATAGAACCAAGATGCTCTCCTCCAAAAAAAGGAAGCCAATCTGGTAGTCCTCTGCCATAAACAAACTATACAACAGAAGGAAGAAACTGTTGCAAAAAAGAGGAAAATCCCAGGGTGCAAAAAACTCCCTTACCAGCCTCAGTAAGAGGATGAAATCCCTCATAAAATCCTCCAAAGCTAGTTACGAAAATAAAATTGCCAAAGATTCCAAAGACAGCTACAAGGCATTCTATAGTTATGTCAAGAATCTAAATGGCAATGCTCAGATCTGCTATGAGCTACAACATAATGGCATTAAATATACTGATCCCAAGGATATTGCCAATATTGTGGCAGATTGATTTAGTGCCATCTTCATCCCCTATCACCCCCTAAAGGGCCCATCTCAATACCAAAAGATTGAAAGATTCTGGTAATCATGGCCACACAGATAGAATCCGCACTCTCCAAAGTTAAGAATACAGCATCCATGGGACCAGATGACATCCTGGGCTGTGTACTACATGAACTACAAAATAAACTGGCACTTCACCTAAGTGTCATGTTTAATCATAGCCTCACCTCAGGCTTTGTGCCTACTGAGTGCCGCACAGCTACAGTTATCCCACTCCACAAGGGGGGATCCATCTTGGATCCCAGGAACTACTGTCCCATCAGACTGACGACCCTGATCTGCAAGGGCATGGAATGCATTATCATGGATCTTATAAACAAAGACATTGGCAACCTTCAAACACTGGACCACACCCAGTTTGGATTCATGAAGGGCCGGTCTTGTCTCCTGAACCTGGCTGATTTCTTTGAATTAGTCTCCAGAGCAGTGGACGAAGGTAAGGCGGTCCACACAGCCTATCTGGACCTCACCAAGGCCTTTGACACCATCTTCCACTCTGGAATCATAGATACACTTACTAAGTTGGGCATAAATCCCTACATCACTTGATGGGTTGCCAACTGGCTTACTGACAGAACCCAGACTGTAAAAGTAGCCGACTCTAAATCCAGCTCCAGAAAAGTGACAAGTGGTGTACCTCAGGGTTCAGTCCTGGGACCGCTCTTGTTTGGCATCTACTTCTTCTGAAGTACAGGCCAACACTAAGGGACTCTGGCTAACAAATTTCACAGATGACTGCAAACTGGGAGCCATTATTGAATCCCCAAAATATGTGGATACTCTACAAAAGGGCCTTACAGAAACAGTTAATTGGTGCCAGAGCCATGGACTCAAGCTTAATGCCAAGAAATAGATAGTTATCCCCTTTGAAAAAAAAAACATCTACCCTTGAATTACCACATAGGTGGCAGTACACTAAACACCAAAAGTGCGATGAGAGACTTAGGGACAGAGGTGGACATTGGTCTCACCTTCGATAACCACATCACCACAACAGTCAGGAAATCCTTCTACGTGGCACACCTCAAGACTAAGGGCTTTTCATCCAGAAAAAGAGGTCATTGTCCCACTGTACTCATCCCTCATTACACCCATTATAGAGTATAATGCCCCGTTTGGTATGAACCTCACAAGACATCTGCAACAACTGGAAAGGCCGCAGAAATACCTCACTAAAAGAATCACAGGCTTAAAGCAGATGCCCTATGCTGACCGTCTAAAAAAACTCCAGCTATACACTGTGGCATATCGTCTACTCAGAGGTGATCTCTGCTTAACATACAAGGCCATGTCAAATCCTGAG
>NC_056731.1:706057773-706157773 GCF_019279795.1 Protopterus annectens
GTCACACAAGAATAAATGTAATTACAGAACATTGGGGAATGTCAGGGAAGGTAAATAAATCTATATTATGTAATGAATGATGAATCAATCCCATACAGGTGGTAGTCCAATAAAATAAAACATAAGCAATGCTAAGCATTGCACAGCTATGCTGACCGGGTGTAAGCATTGTTTACATATGAGTATTAAGCAATGTGTAGCCCAGCTAAGTGGATTTGCCCATTAGTAAGCAATGCTGAAACTGACCCTTTAAGCACAGTCAACCATAGCTAAGCAGGTTTGCTTGTAGCTTAGCGCAGCTCAGCATTTTTAAAACCATCCAATCATGGCAAAGGGCAGGAAATTGGCCATACTTAAACCCTGCTGGAGGGAATAGAGCTCATAACTGGTTGTAGCTCTTCACTGTAGGTGGTATGGCAGGCGTTGGATAGGGTATGCACTTTCAAGTGCAGCGCTGAGGCATACAGGAGTCCAAGGTCATAGTAGGTCTCCTGGTAAAAAAAACATGATGTGAGCCTGCTGCAGGACCAGTACCAGTGCTCCCAATATAAACCAAAAGCCTGGGGAAGTCTCACCCATGATCTCACCAGTGCCACTGGTGTCCCTTAGACTGGTGAGGAAGTCCAGCACCAGTATGCCGACTTGAAATGGAGAAAGAGGGAGCTCTTGGAACAGTGGGTCCAAGAAGCAAGACAGAGGGGTGATGTCCCAGCAGTGTGTAAGTATTCATAGCAATAATTGTTTACCAAAGTCCAGCCTGTGTATGTAATGGATAGGTATGCCTAAATGTTTCTCTATTTTCATTACAACTCCAGCTGAGCGGGCTGCGAATCTGGAAGCCCATGCCAGCAGGTTGCAAAGGCTGCATCGCGAGGCTGGTGAGTAACAATCCTGCTTGTAGTAGTCTTACCAAATAAATATAAAGGAGTAGAATGTCACCTGGCATTATAAAAAATGTGTATGGTTTGTACTCAATAATCCAGACAATATGACATTAATAGTCCCATATAGGTCATATTTAAATAAAGCTGTAACTGCCTGGCAATAAAGTTCTAAATCCTGGACTGGTTGTGTTTACTCTGGTATTGTATGGCATGACATGTTGCATTCACCAAGATCTGATATCTGAATACTAATGTTGTATTAACCACTGTTTCACACACTGTGCTACATAAAAAATATGTCTAGGAATGTCTGTATAAGAATGTTATAATTACAAGGTCAGATTGTACAACCAAGAGAGACTGACAGAAAACAATGAAGGAAGAGATGACATTTTCTCCATAGCTCACTCTGATGAAGCACAAATTGCTGTATCTTTAGCAGACACAGCCATGGTTCAAATCCTGGGAGTGGTAGAAAGGTGTATGCATAATTTTAAGCAGAATTTTTTGAATATGTGTAGAAACAGTCAGGTAGTGATAACAAACATTCCCCCCATAGGTCTTCCAGGTAAGAGAAGTAAAAAGTAGTTACAGGACGGTTGAATTATACACTGTATAAAAACATACCACTGCCCAAACCAAGGCCATAGGGTAATGTAATAATACCTGTAGAGTAATGATTAGAGCAATGATCATTACAGTTGTGAGTACTGCAAGGATATATAAGTTGTTAATTGACATCTCTCCACCCCACCATATCTGCAACAATAGTCTAAACACACAAATCAATGGGTATGTTTTACCCCAAACCTACTGTTGAGACATATGTCCTATTGTTCAACAAATATTGAAATGTGTTTCTATTAATGTTCCATGTTGAAATACTATCATTGGTGGCCTGTTGCTATCAATTTAACCTGCATGCTGTTGTAATGGCCACTGTGGTTCCATATATGCATGTGTTCTGTTTGCTATGCAACTGTTCCAAATCTGTTGTTTTGGGTTAATGGGAATATCTATGCATGCTGTTATAACTAATCCTGAATTGTGTTGACTATTACTAACCGACATATGTTCTAAAATTGCAACACCATAGCACGTTTGGGAAGGCCGGTCCAAGCAGACCATCTATACCACCTCATCTGGCAATGGCACTGAGCCCCAGCATTTCTGGGACCCACACAGGGACCTCCTCATCTGCTGGTCCTGCACTACCTTTGGGTGAAACCACCTTAGGGGATGGGGCTCGTCTGTCCCCAGAAGTGGGCTTGGACAGGATACTGTCACCCGAAGCCAAATCCAGGGATTGTTGCATACCAAGCTCCGTAAGTAGTATGGAGATCTGCTACATCAGCTATTGGGCCTCTTGGCACAATTAGAGGGTCAGCCTGCCCATCCTGCTCAGCCCCCAGTACAGCCACCTTCAGGACCACGAAGGTGCAGTGGTGACTGCCCATGGATGGGGACCTCAGTCCCACTGACTCCATTTGGAGGCTCATGGGCTTCTGATTTCCAAACACCCCTCCCCATCCAAGGTGTTTACCCACACATGTGTCATATACTGCCCCTGTATGCTGTCTTGTCTGTCTTCCTATCAAACCTACCACCCCAGGTATACCTACTATCCTTCCCCAGCATCCCACTCTCACCTTAAAAAAAGAAAAGAGCAATCTGTTCCCAAAAAAAAAATCTTGCTCCATACATAGCTGTCCATTTTGAATATGTGTCCACTGGACACATGTATCTGGTCTTATTGGCATCACAACACATTATTGTTGTCCTCGCTCCTCTCCCAGGGGTTTGAGTGTCCAAATATACCTCCAAATCCAGTATATGTGCAAAACTATTGCTGTAGAAGAAATGGACAGCTATGGACCTTCCCTACACCCGTCCTGCACATTCCTAGCTTCTTTTCCTATTGTCTTTTCCTTTGCATGGCCCCATTTTTACCATTTTCTTATCACCACTTTTTTTCTTTTTTTTTAAAGAAATTGTCCCCGGGGGTAAGTGGGAGTAAGCTCTTTTAAGCAGTAGTAAGTGGGATTAAGCCTGTTTGTGTGGCGCTAAGTAATGCCTACACAGATTAAGCACTTTTAAGGCTAACTGTATGTAAGCATAGTTAACCGAAAGTTATCATTGATTACCGCCATGCAAACCCACTCAAACCTGCTTAAAACTGCCTTAATCACTCTGTATCCAACAGCCCTTGGTCTGCCCAGCAACAAAATATTCAGACCTTGCAAGTCTAAATCCCAGGATGCTGCACACCATAGCCACAGCAATTCACCACTAAGCCATCAAAGCTGTAGACATGTCAGATGTTTTTTCAAACATATCATGCAGCACAGTCATCCAACAGTAGGGAAAATGTATATATATATATATATATATATATATATATATATATATATATATATATGTGTGTGTGTGTGTGTGTGTGTGTGTGTGTGTGTGTGTATATATATATATATATATATATATATATATATATATATATATATATATATATATATATGTACACACACACACACACACACACACACACACACACACACACACACACACACACACACACACATATATATATATATATATATATATATATATATATATATATATATATACATATATATGTGTGTGTGTGTATAGGTATGTAGTGCATTCGGACATCGGATCCACACTTTGAACCTCTCACTGCAACAAATCTGACCAAAGGCTGTATAAATGGGGGTGAAGGGGCCCAAACTAGGGACCTCTTGTAATTATTGCCCTTATCCCTTCCTTCACAGCAGAGGTGTTCTGCCTAAGGCCTGCCAAGTCTTGGACCCAGGGCCTTGTAAACTATGATCAAAGTAATATACCATTACATCATCTGAGTCCTACAAAATAGTGATGACATCCCAAACATATCAGTTAGTACAGTCATCCAACAGCAAGGAAAGGAGTCTGTAGAATCAGTCAGGTAGTGTAATATATACATGATACATTCATATATATATATATATATATATATATATATATATATATATATATATATATACACAGAGAGAGAGAGAAAGCTAGTCATGTACCAATGCACATGCCTATCACATCGACCTGGTCTTTCCTAACATGGGAAACTGTTGCTCTATACCAATAGTCAACACCTCACTTGTTATAGCTGAACACAAAGTAATCACCTTTGGAAATCCACAGTCATCCTACCCCCACTGCACAGGTAACCACCATGAAAAGCTTTTCCAAAGCTAACTGTGGCCTCATAAAATCAGAGGTGGCTAACCTCATGGCAGCCATGCAAATGGAGACTAGTTGCATGACAACTGAATGAAACAACAATGCACTATGAAAACGTACACAAATGCATGGATGCTGCCTTACTCAATACAACCAGGACCCTCACCTCCAAAAAAAGGAAGCTGATCTGGTGGCCCCTTGCCATAAAGAAACTGTACAACAGAAGAAGAGACACAATATGGAATAAGGTGAAGTCCCAAGACAGGAAATAAAACTTTATCAGCCTCAATGAATAGTTGAGATTCCTCATCAAATACTACAAATTTAGCTGTGAGAACAGACTTGGAGCACATACTAAAAACAACCACAAGGCTTCATGCAGTTATGTAAAGAATCTCCATGGCAATACCAAGAATTGTTCTGAGCTACTAAACAATGGTACCTCCCAGACTGAGCCAACAAATAATGGGAAAATACTGGCTGGCATCTTGAGTGCAAACATTACCCCTCACTCCCCCCCTGCAAAGGACCAATCACAATACCAGTACATCTCCAGGCACTCAGTATTACTGCAGCACAGGTTAACACACCACTGTCCAAAGCCAAGAATACAGTTTCTATTGGACCTGAGAATATCCCTGTCTGTGTTCTACATGAATAACAGAGTGACTTGGCACCTTACGTGTGTACCCTGTTCAAGCACAGCCTCACCTCAGGCTTTGTCCCTACTGAATTGTGCACTGCTACACTCACCCTCTCTACAAATGAGGTGTAACTACAGACCCTGGGAAATGCTGCCCCAACTGCCTGACATGTTGGTTATGAGAAGCTATGGAATGCATCATCATGCACATAAAAAACAGAGATATGGGAATCTGCAGACCCAGGATTCCACACAGTTTACCTTTGTAAAGGGTAGGTCTTAACTGCTCATTCAACCTGGTCAACTTCTTGCCGTCAGTCACCTGAGCTGTGGATGAAGGCAAGGTGACACATATAGCCTACATATATTTGGCCAAAACCTTCGATAACATTCCCCACTCACTAAGCTCGGCATCAACCCCTATATTACTAGGTGGGAACAGAGGCACAAACACAGGGGTAGACTGGACATACTGCTGTCATAAATTGAGACAGTTGCAGATCTCACTGGGTTTGTTGTAACATCCTTTATGAGGAATATGACGTCAGTAATACCAATAGATGTGAGTATTTACTGACTGCATTCCCCATAGTCCACAACAGATTTACCAAGGACACCAACTGACTGGTGAACACACAAAACATTACAGGCAGACAAGTAGCCAGTCTCTGGACAGTGAGCCACTGCAAAGGTATGCCAGAGAAATATTGCTGTGAGTTGTGACATCACACACTAAATGCATGTCCACACAAACCCTGCCAATCTATCATTCCACTATGTGTATAACAGCACTGATGACATAGAATCTATTCAAAAATCTGGGTATATGTCCTCCATGTTGGTTGGCTGTCTCCATATGTATTGTCCTATGATGTATTGCCACCCACTGTATGTGAATATGTAGGCCACCACCTCTGTAATGTCCCCCACACAGTCAAGGAAATGGGGCAAGGCCCACATTAAAGAATGTCCCATATGTCAGAACTAGCAGCAGTGTCCAGGCCCACAGCACAATAGAATATGGACATCTACATAGTGGTATGGCCATAGCAATACCTGACATCTGCACATCTGTACAGAGGACAGACAGAAAGTAGATAGCCAACAGGTTATACATTAGGATGAATGTTTTGAAAGATACACATCTGAAACTGAAAGATATGCGATTACTACATGACAGCATTCTTCAATGACATGTCCAAAGAACATAGTAGACTACAGTTAATATCAACATATCGGATCAATATCCAGTACATATAAACACATAGCTTAAACACCTAGAACAAAATACTTAGTAGTCAGAGTCCAGTTTTGCATGCAGGGGTGTATGGTTCCAGTTCTACAATCTGCAATCTACTCACACTTGAAAAAGCAGTGTTGAAAGTACTAACATAATGATACTATATGTGTTAAACTATTTCTGTCAACCAGAGTATTGTAGCTGGTGTAACATGCAAGTGTGACTGCATATAACCTGGCATAATACCCATGTATGAAACAAATCCAAAGAGAAAATATTGTGGTACTACCCATGTATATCCAGGTGTCTCATATAGTATACTCACACCCCTTGCTATTGTAATGACAGCACATAGAAGCATATTATGTACAGGGAATTAAGTACACTTATTAAAAATGTCATTACCCTGCTATTTTATCCAATGGAAATGTGATCACTGATCATTAAAAGGGCTAAGCTATACTTAGCAGGTTTCAGCATTGCTTAAATGTAAATGCTAAGCAGATTTACTCACTGGTAAGCGAAGCCTACATGGTATAAGCGCTAAATCATTTAACCATACATTAGCATTTCTTACTGTCACTCAAACCCATGCAAACACACTCAAAGCTGCTCAAAACTGCCTTAACCACTCTGTATCCAGCAGTCCTTGTTCTGCCTAGCAACAAAACAAACAGCACTTACAAGTCTTGACCCCAGCACCCAGCACACCATAGCCTATGCAATTTACCAGTAAGCCACCTCAACTGTATGCTTTAGAATGTTTTCTCAAACATACACTTCTTTACAGCCAGTTTACAATAGGGAAAAGACAAGTGTGCAATTAGAAAGGATTGATATCTATAATTATATATATCTGAATAGAAACATAAATAGAGAGAGAGAGTGATATATGTAGGGAGATCCATATATGTGTACAACAATATATAGATATATGGTGTATATATATATATATATATATATATATATATATATATATATATATATATATATATATATATATATACATATATATATATATATATATATATATATATATATATATATATATATATATATATATATATATATATATATATATATATATAGGGAATTTTCCTTACCAATATAGTGAAACAGGCACACATACATGGAAGCGCTTGTCGATGTTAAGCGCTTTCGTGTATGTGTATTCAATGTTTTGTGATTCGGACATATGCTAGTCGAGCATGTGTCCGGATCCCATATATATATATATATATATATATATATATATATATATATATATATATATATATATATATATATATATATATATGTGCATACATGTCCCAAAATGCCCTTACAAACATATGCTGCTGATAGACCACCCACAGCTGGGGCAGCATGCACAGTTGGATACAAAAGCAGCCATGACACTCACATCTGCCCCCCCCACAGTCCAAATAAATGAGTGAACCGTACACTGCTACAAAATTATGATAGGCCATACACAATGGCCAGATATACAACAATCTCTTAGCAGAACAAATACAACGTCTGAACATAGCAAAGAAAAATACCACCAGCCAGTAATTCACTCATGTTTATTATACTCTCATGTCTTGGTCAAAGCCTTCAAGGAGTAAACATCACCAGAAATACATGCCTTAATCACAAGAAGCAATTACCACCTAATTACATAATTGAATACACAGCCTCCAATTACACTCATCATTTAACCCCCTATGGGATAAAGTATTACAGTTAATATTAATACATTGAAGTCTGTACATAACAATTGTCCTTTTATGAATGTTTCATCACACTGAGGAACAGACATTTTCAGAAACATTATCTTGAGACCCACTACTCTCTCCATGGTGTGATTTATTCAAATGTACAGCTATAGAACTGACATATTTTTTATCAGTAATACATTTGACATGTTCTAACAGCATAGTTTTAAAACATGTGTTACTGTCCCCCACATAAAAATATGTTACAACACCATCTAAGAGCATTCTCTATTCACCTACCTCTTGAATGTACAGACTTCAACATGTTTCCCAGCCATTCCCATCAGCAGGAATTACAGCACTAAATAATGATAGACCAGTATACATATCCACCTATTCCTGTGTGACATCTTGACAAAGCCTGACATAACTGGTTGACAGAAGCCGAAATACACAGCAATACATGAAATACTGCCGCTATATAACGGGTTTCAGGTCCAAGTCTAAACCAGTCATAAGTGGTGTCCCACAAGGCTCGGTTCTGGGACCCTTACTGTTCGGCATATACTTCTCAGAAGTACAGGCAAGCACAGGAGGACTATGGCTAAAAAAAATTAACCGGTGACTGCAAACTGAGAGCCATAATTGACTCTCCGGCTGACATGGACATCCTCCAAAAGGGCTTTACTGAGACGGACACCTGGTGTCAAAGTCATGGCCTCAAGCTAAATGCCAAAAAATGCATAGTCATCCCATTTGGGAAAAACAAAATACTTAGGAAATACTTACTTAGGTTAGTACTAAGCTAACTGCCCTTGTGAGCCATTTTAAGCCTAGCCAATTATCCCTTGTGAGACTCAAACCCTGCACCTTGTGTTTGTCAGGCAAACACTTTAACCATCAGGCCACCCTCCCAACCCTTCCACGAATTACCACATAGGTGGCAGCCCCCTTAATACAGAAGAGGTAATAAGTGATCCGGGGACCTAGGTAGATAGTAATCTCTCCTTTGACAATCATATTACCAAAGTAGTTAGGAAATCCTTCTATGTGGCCCATCTAATTATTAAAGGGTTTGCATCCAGAAATAAAGAGGTTATAGTGCCCCTCTACTCATCACTCATCTGACCCATCATAGAGTACAATGCCCCATTTGGGATGTATCCACTTCCAAGAGCTGGAAAGAACACAAAAGTACCTCACCAAGAGGATTACTAGTCTCTAACATATGTGCTATGCAGCCCGACTGAAAAAACTCAGGCTGTACTCAGTGGCATATCGTTTACTCAGAGGTGATCTCTGCCTGACTTACAAAGCCATGTCCAACTCAGAATTGATGGACATGCTCCACCTAAAGAAATCCTAGTCACTGCAAGCCACACGCTCTAGTGAGCTAATCCTCACCACAGAAATAAATAGAACATGTTGGAGGGATAGATTCCTGTCACAGAGACTACCCATGCTTTGGAACAAAATTCCAAACTACATTAGGCAGAGCCCCTCACTGACACTCTTCAAGAGAAATCTTGACGAGTGGATGGGTAACAGAAAATACACCACTGCGATCACTTCATTGGCTCTGCTTGATAATGGAGCAGTTAATTAATCAATGGGGTGACGAAAGCCGACATACTCTGGCTAGGCTTATAAATGCTCTCGGGTAGATAGCCTAGTACCTACCTATGAACCTATGAACCTATACACTGAGAAAGCTGCTGGTGTTACATAGTTTGTTGTACCATATATTTTCTGAGGGATATAAAGTCAGAAAAACAAATGGATGTTACCATCTACATAATGCAATCACCAGAGTATGCTACTGATTTGCCAAGGACAACATCTTTCTGGGGAATAGCCCATACATAACAGGCTAACCTGTGGCCGTTATGTGGATGGCCCTACAGTTGAGAGCTATGCAGAGACAGAACTTTGACAGACTGAAACTCATGCAGAAGTAGCATGTGTAGACAAACCCTATTTAACTAGCAGTATTCCAAACATATAACAGCAATACTCACATTCTGCTCCTAAGTCTTGAACCTTTCCCACCATTTAGTTGGCTTGCCTCCACAAGCCTTATTGTAAGAGGTAGTAGCTCACACAACTCCAGGATGTTTTCCTCACAAGTAAGAGAAAGGACCAACACCCACATGGAATACTCATTTATAGGAGTGAGTTGCCATGGCATTGGGTATTGGACACAGCTGCTCTGCATGCAATTAGCAAATGAAGAACCCCAATAGGTGCACAGGCCATCACCTGGTCATGAGCATCACCTACAAAATCCATGCTGCCACCTATTCAAACCAGCTCTATCCCTGTAGTGCGCAGAGAGAGAGAGAGAGAGAGAGAGAGAGAGATAAATGAAACATAAAGTGGAAAAGAGAAGGAAGAAAAAAGGTAAGTGGAACATGTAAGCAAGTAATTGAATGTAGTAGTTGGTCTGTAGTAATGGGAAATATGATTTGGAGGAATATATGTCCCAACAAGACATGCTGTACTAATGTCCTGCTAAACAGCTGCTATGACCATTGTATATACCTCTCAACTTTACATATCCTCACAGAATGTCCACATTTTATCATCATGTATTTTTGTCTGTTCCTCCTGAGATCTGTACTTTTCTGGCAAATAGCTGAAGATTGAAGTCATCAGATAATGACAAACACTTGAATTTAAGACTCCACATCCTTAAGAATATTCACTGTAATGCTAAATGTATCATTCTACAAACTTCCTAGGTTTGTAACAGGTATATTTAAAGTCTGTCCCTATTTATCCACCCATCACTCTAGGCATTGTCCAGATGTGATGCTCTGAAAGGTTGTGAGGTGGGATCACAGCTCATGAGCCTGACTCACCTGGGAAAGAACAGCTCATATATGACAACAGCAGGGGTGTCTGTCAGACAGTTGTGACTGTGCCACTGCTAGGCCAGTTAAAGGGATGTTTTCCATACCCATGTTACCTGTGATTATGAGTATGACACATGTTTGTCTTGGAAAGCTAAGAGCCATATAGATGGCATGTGCATAGTAAAGTACTGTTGCAGACATGTGTGTTTAACTGCATGTGATATATTGAATTAATAACATTCAACTGTACAGTGTTTTGCTGGACAATAAGCACATGTGTAACCATCTGTAGTCACATACACATATACCTGTGTTATGTCAGCCAAACCATTGGCAGGTCTGTGAGAAATGGCATTGCAACATAATAGCCTACTTATGACTGTTGGAGATCTTCCAGGTTATCACAGTGATGTCAAACCCTAATGTGCAATCAATGTACTAATGTATGGTGCAGCTATATTAATACAATATCAATACTCCCTTTTGACACCCATTTATGTGTGCCATTGTCCAGATGTACTGCTGTAACAGGTTGAGAAGTATGATTGAGGAGCAGGACTATAAATATTGTGTGCCATACTAACATTCAACAGAAATGTATACCAGGTATCCCCTGAGCACATGTATGCATGCATAAGTTCAGCTGGAAGGCACAAAGCTAATCACATGGGTTTCAAGCTGTCAGGTAAATAGGCTGTGCATATTGCACATGTGTGTAATATCAGTGGTTGCATTGTCCTGACACTGATGTGGTACTGGAGTAGACATGATTATCAGGTATTAATCAGAGAAGTATCCACTTGTGTTATGACCCTCTGTCCATGCCTACCACTACCAGCTATAGCAACACCTATATGCAGTAGATATCATAAGTGTAAACTCCCCTGTTGGAATGCCAGGTTTCTGTGCTGTATGACAATCAGAAAACAGAAGATCATTTCATAATGTTTCTCATCTTGAATGTGATCCCTAACCTGTCCAATTCCATTGAAATACAATCAAAGGTGTTTCTAGGAAGGTGAGCAACTATTGCCAAGTGAAGATGTGCCGTGACGTTAGAGTCCCGACCAAGATGGATGGATGCTGTAATCTCAAGAGGTGCATGCACAAGTTTAAGGGTATACACACTCATTCAACTGGTTTATTATACTGATTATTATTTAAATATGTTTTCAAGGACCAGATTGTTATGTTTTCAATTGGATTGTGCAGGTTATAGGTCACATTACAGGTGAGAATTGTTTTGAAATGAGTTATTGTGGTGTCATGTTCCAACTGCACAAATACCAGGCACTGTATTAGGGGTGTGTACCCTTTATACCCACTGTAGCTATATGAACACAGCAGTACTTGACCTGTATATCCAGCCTCCACCAAGGTAGAGTAATCCCCTTTCATGGACAGCAGCAATACACAAACCACATAACAGGGTGCTACATTGGCTGTACAGGGGCACATAGGTGCAGGCAAGTCCAGCTATATCTGAGCAAGCAGGTAAGTTCACAAGTGATGTCCTGTAAGGCTGAATATGACTATGAATCAGACATATCCACACCACCAAGGACAATTGCTACCGTGTCTTAACATATGTTGTAAGTCTCAGATGAAACAACACAATTCACCCTGTCCTGGGGGTAAAAAACACTTCATACACACATGCCATGGATATAGGCATCCTGTATCACACAGATTAGGTGGGATCATCGCCACCCTGTCCACCTCAGTTGTACATGGAGATATGCACATCAGCCCCACTCCTCCCCTCAGCAGTGGTGAGCATGTACATATTGCCGACTGATGGCAACATCAGCGTATCTCCATGGGGATAATAACATCAGTGTCTGCCTCCTACATGAACTCAAGCATGTGCTCAGAGCTTCATCACACACCACAGTCAAACACAGACCTGCCACCATCCACACACCATCCACATGGAAGATGACCACTGTCAACCCTCTACACTGAAATGAATGGAGGATAGAGGATTATGCAATCAAGTGTCCAACAGTGGGGGGAATAAGATAGCTCAGGGGCAGGCATTTAATGCAAGCTGCTATAGCCATGATAGCTTGGAGGTTTCCGGTGTAGTCTGGATTATTTGCAAGTAATATCCACTGTTGATGTGCATTTTGACAACCGTATGAGTTCCTGTGACCTTTTCCTGTTTATGTCTTCCAGGTAACATGCAGAGTGATCGCCTACCAGCATTATCTGTTGGGGAAACAGACATCACCCAATATGTGATTGGACTTTATGCCCTGTCATGTGGACGGAGAGCAGAAGATGTGCAGAAGAGGACTGCTGTGTGGAGCAGTGTGGCCCACAGGTTAAATGATGCTGGCCTGCAGAGCAGACCTTATGTGCATGTGCAGCATCGAGCCACTGACCTCAAATGTCATGCCCATCAATATGCTGCTGTTGTAGCAAGCCACAGGTAGGGGCCCAGCCATCCAGCCCCCACCGACACCCACTGAGGAGCTCCTCATCACACATGGGCCACACGCCGAATGCACAAGCCAGGACACTGAGAGAAGAATTGTGGAGGTGGGTTGCACACACACACACACACACACACACACACACACACACACACACACACACACACACACACACTAGATGAGGAGCGTGCAGGTAAGGGCCCAATGAGGATTGGCACACTAATGTATCAGACATACATGTATCTGTATTGTATCTACATGCATGTGTCAGGTCCAATTGCAGTTATGGCTGGGGTTTTCTAATGCAGAGAGGTGCACATCTATGGTGAGGACAGGACATTGTGTATTATTGAGGTTAGTACTGTAGACATGGAGACATGCTGCATTCATCCTATACCAAGGCCAAATGTGCATCTGCTGACAATAAATCCCTCTCACAACTACCCAGGACCCTCTGGTCTGCATATGGGACAGCAGCCTGAAGCTGGTGAGTATTACATGTTTCTGTTGTTGCCTGGCAATACCCCAGGCATGTGAAGTGCATGCAATTTACTATGCACACAACCATCAGTAATAGCTATATTGCTTTATGTAATAGCTATATTGCCTGTTGTGCATGTTCACTTGTGCTGGGGTTAACTGTATTGCATCACAGTGGTCACCACTGGGGCCTATCTGACATGAATTTAACATTCCTGCAGCATATCTCACAACTTGTCAGTGCCAAGATGTCTGGACATAGGCCAGAAAATTGTGTTGGACAAACGGCCTAAGGTAAGGTCATGCGTGACACATTACTGGTATACAGTGGATATAAATTGTGTACACACCCCTCTTAAGATGCAAGGTGTTCCTGTTACATACTAATTAGGACCACAATATGACAGTCCACACCTCTTCCAGCCTTTAATGTGACCCATAACAGGTACAGTTCACTTGTAAAACCAAGCATCTGTACTCTTGTATTGCACCTACAAGGCAGGCCACCTGTGAGGATGGCAGACATCCTTTCAGCATGATGCTTCAGTCAGGTATAATACCTCATGCTGTCATATGTGTCAGTATACTCACTGTGGCCTATTTGGCTATAATATCACATACATGGGTATTGTTAAGGCACACAGACCACTTCCAGCCACATATAGGGTTCAAACATATGGATATTCCAGACACATCTGTACAGAGGACTGTCCAATAGTTTAACATGCTGCATGTAAGACAGATGCTGTTACCACACAATATAAAGTAATGGCAGTGGCAGGTGGTCACCAGCCATGTATGGTATAGACATCAAAATGGTACAAGCCACACATGATATGATCCACACATGCACAAACAGTTTCTAGCATTAGGATTAAAACTCCTGCCTATTTAGGTATTTCTACTATAGTGCTATACAGTTATCACATATGCCACAGAGTTTATACATTTTCATCTCTTCCAAAGGTACTTCTAAGGTGGATGACATCAACAGGTCTATTAAATTGGAGTGAAGGGAAGTGTAAAGGGTAGTACACAGGTCAAAAATGGTATGAGCCAGAGAGTACATGATTCACACACACACACACACACACACACACACACACACACACACACACACACACACACACACACACCTGCCAATAATGGGATTAGAACTCCTGCCTATCTGGGTATGTCTACTGTAGTGGTACACAGTTATCACATGCACTACAGAGGTTACTGAATTTTCATATGGTCAAAGCTGCTGATAACTGCACAGCTGGGGTAAAGTATTACAGGTGGGAGACAGTCTGCCTTCTGTTCCACACATACATCATGCTAGTTCTTTCTGTCTTGCACTTCAGCTAGCATTATGGCTTAGCACTTCACCAGGTTATTGTATCATGAAGTATGGCACACCTGTGAGCCATCAGCAGTACTCATTCATCACAGATGTTGCCCCAGCACTTACTAGTTATGTCCACCCCTCCTGGTATGTTTGAAGGGCAGTTATCTGTGCTTTCACCCATTGACCTGGTGCACATGTCCATTCTGGGGCACTGTTGCAACTACCGCTTGTACACAGACAACCCTCCCCTCTAAACTCCAAACACTCAGACCTGTGAGGGTTACCTATATATCACCCAATGTGGACATATTCACTCTCCAGCAAAGACTGGGCTAGCAAGTCAAGAGGATAAAATCAATGCCTGCACCACACCATGAGGAACACGTAGCTCACCATGACACCCACTTTGAGAGCCATGACATACAGTGAAAAGCCACACACCCACCTTCCCAGAGACACTCAATAGACACCTACCCAAAGCGAACAGACCAGCTCGGCAGACACCCACTCTGACAATGCGACATGGCACATGCCAAGGAACATATATTTAACCTACACAGTGTGCCCCCAACCTAAGTGCCTAAGGCAAACAACCTTGCACAATACAGTGACCATGGGTAACTCAGTATTGAGGCACACACATCCCACTCACTAGGTTGAATATGTAGCAGGTAACAGCCAAATATCAATCACATGCCAGCATCTAACACATGACACAGCCAGTCATGTCACTCCACAACAACTATGAATATCACTCCATATCCATGTGGGTGTGAATGATTTGGGACACACCTCCTTAGACTACATGACAGGAGACATGGTTGAACTCTCTGATTATGTGTTTCAGGCAGGTGTGACAGTAGCCCTGGGCAGTGTACCACTGTCACCCAGAATGATGCTGCTGTGCTATCAACAGATGGTTGACTGCAACATTGGCTTACATGTTATGTGTCATTCTCAGGTAATCCATGATCTCTCTGCTTGGGATGGCATGATTTACAGAACCCCATGACTTGCTATGGATGTTTTCTGATTATGTGGTTCAGGCAGGTGTGACAGTAGCCCTGGGCAGTGTACTGCTGTCACCCAAAATGATGCTGCAGTACTATCAACAGATGGTTGACTGCAACACTGGCTTACATGTTATGTGTTATTCTCAGGAGATCCATGACCTCTCTGCTTGGGATGGCATGATTGACAGAACCCAATGACTTGCCATGGATGTCTCACATCTGTCACCACTGGGTTGCCAGGCATTGGCAGCATGTCCTACCACCTCTACGGTGCCTTAGGCAGTGTTCCTAATGTTATTATCACCATAACAGCTACACATGTATGCAATCTGAGGGTCACGCTGCTCAACAGTGGACATCTAACTGTAAGGATGCAGTCAATCATGGCAGTTGTTGAGTGGAGGATACATCTGCTATAATGGAGAGGTGTTTTACAACAGCAGAGAGCAGACTGGCATTATCAGGCTGTGATGCATTCCACAGCTGTCAGCCCCAAACATGGACCACACCACACCTCCACATGTGGTGTTGTCTCCATATTCATTATATATAGGAACACCTCCAGACTAGTATCCCATCATAATGCACTGGAGATACTTCAGGTACAACTGCCTTGAGGTAATAGTGCTATCCAGACCATAGCCTGCTATGGGTCCACATCTATGTCCCTAGACTGTCAATGCACATTCCTCAACACCCTGCCATCTCTGATGGTTCAATGTAACACTGACATAGTACGAGTCTTCAACTACCCCTCCATCACCTGAATAATCTAGCCAATTGCCAGTACAGTGGCCCAACATTTCTGGGATTCATCATTTCCATTGTTGTAGACCAGCTCATACTGACCCCTGGTAGAGGATGCAACTACCTTGACCTGTGTTGACCACTTAAATATAGGACCATTGCTCATCCCCAGATGTCAATTCCTGCATTGTGGGATTCACACAGGCTATAATCAACATGGAAATCAACATGTCAGCCACCCCCCCCCCCCACAAAGATAGCCACCTGGCAAAAACTCTTCAAATCTGACTTTGCAGCCATGAAAAAAGGGGTGGATGGCTTCACTGCACCCATGATAATGGGATGTAGCTGCATGACTGTGGAAGCATACACATAGGCACTGTACAAACAGGTACATGAATGCATGGTACTAGCCAGAGCTAACAGAACCCATACACTGTCCTCCAAACACTGGGAGACAATGTGATGGTCCCCTGCAATTACTAAAGTGTACATCAGAAGGAGGACACTGCTGCAGAGAAAGGTGGTGTCTCATGACTATTGAACTCCCTTATTAGCCTCAAACACAGCTTTGGATCCCTCATGGAGTCCGTGACAGGCATCTATGGCAGCAGAGATGCAGCAGACACTAACAACAGTCACAACAGCCTTGATAGTTACATCAACAACTTCCACAGCATTAAACACACATGCTGCACAAAGCTAATACCTATCCTGAGACAACACATCTTGGCCAAAGTCTTGGCAACACATTCAGTGCCAGATTTAACCCTCTCCCTCCCAACAAGTGAAGTGCTGAGTGAATGTGTTCTCACATGCTATAAACCATTTCCATTCTAGGCATCTGTGTGTCACCAAGATGTGGCCCTGCAGCAAGGCCACAGGGTATGGCAGTGTGGTGACACATCCACCATGTCATAAGCAGGATACAGTAAATGTGCACAGTAATTCCTGGTTCATTACACAGTGATTGCATATGCCTCACAAATTATAGGGCTGAAGGTTGTATATAGGTACATGTTGATGTACAACATCTGTTGTAGAATGGAGAATGGTACATGTTCTGGTTTGGACACACCTCAGATTGCTAATAACCACAGTCTCAGGATATGTTCATCAACTAAACACACTGGGATTACTATTCACACACTCACAAACACACGCACACACACACACACACACACACACACACACACACACACACACACACACACACACACACACACACACACACAACTTTACATTTAAGATTACAACTGCTACAAGGATACCTATTTGTATTGTAGTGCTGAACAGTTATCACAAGCACCACTGACACTATAGGGCTGAGGGCTAACCAAAGGTATTTCTACAGTGAATCACATCAGCACATCATGTGATATAGGCCAATGGGATGTGTAGTGGGTGGGACAGGCCTCATAATGGGATTCTCTCTGTCACTGTCTGTCTTTGTCTTCCACAAATCTCTGTGTGTGTATGTTTGACATATTATATTATGTTGGCCTTAGATATGTATGTGTATTCCTATCCAATGTGTGTGTGTGAAGTATCAATGGTACACAATTTGGTGTGTGTGCACAGACAGATGCGAATAACCAATATCTGTAGTCCACTGTGTTGTGAGACATAGGCTTCATTTCTGTTAAGTGTAGGAGCATGCCCAGTATGACCTTCTATACTGAGTGTGTGCATCCATTCCAGGAAGGGTTGGACTACATTTCAGGGTTTTGTGTGCTACAGCTACATCTAGCAAACTGTTTCTGCAGGATATCTGTAGATAGGTTGCCAATATGGAGGCACAATGGGCTTAACATTCAGGGGATACTGTAACTACTGCTGTCTGTGCTGCTTGTGTGACATGTTTTGTTGTAGCATAAATATTCTGACATATGTACTGTTTTACACTGTGATATGTCATGTCATCAACTACTGACAGTTATCATTCTTTGCTCACAGTTATTTACTGGGAAATACAAGATGAATGAAGCTGAGAACAATATTCTGAGACATATAGACTACACATTCTGGCACACACCTGCCATTGTGGAGGGGTAGCTACAGACAATACACTGTGTGTTCTGTGTAAATGGTGTGGCACCTTGTTAGTATGCTGGCTGGGGTTTCCCTCCTTGTGCTTTTCTTAACATCAAGGAATGGCCATATCCTGCTGGGGCCATACGTCTCAGCTGTACAGATACACCCAGGTTATCCAGAGGCAGGACTCATATATCTGGTCAGTTTGCCTTCACATTGTTGTTTACAAGTGGTTTTGTGGCTATTCATTCATGGGTTGTTAGTCCGGAGTAGTATGGGCGGACATTACAGTTTCAGACTTCACACACTTCATGACAGCCATGCTTTTACACCCCCTCAGTTATTCTCTCCTCCACCTAATATTATGTAAGCAATATCTCAGAGGTATCCCGATAGTTGGGCCTTTATCCCAGTAGTATTTATGGCCTGATCCACAGTTGTTGCAGTAGGACATGGGGAGTCATGCTACTGGCATTTGTCAACATGGCCTTGCATTTGTTTTCTGTTTACTGTTAGGTTGTTAGTTCAGACCCCCTGACATTCCATACATTGGCAATGTGGGTGAGGCATGGGCCTTTGCCAGAGGACTGCAGGCCATTTGAGAGTGCTGCAGGCCATCTGTTACTTCATTTCTACATGGGATTATGGGGGGGGGTGCACACTTGCATACTTTAACATTTGAAATGACTGTAATGGTATTTTGGTTACTCTTTTGGCTTCCATTTCATATTATATTGTGACCTATCATGCAGACAGGAGGCATATCAGTAGAGTACACGTTAGATCTCACTAGCATATATTTCAGTTTCAGACATCTTACTCTTCAGAACTGGAATGCAACTGTCAGATCTGTTGCAGTATGTCTGCGTAGGTCTGGTGGGGTCTGTTCACCATTGCCATCATTTGGGGGTCTTAGCCCAGCCTTTCTTCATGGTCATCTACACCTGTCCTGTTGGGTGAGGCTGGGGGTGGATATGTGACACTCATTGACATCCATATGTGTGACCTATTGACACCCACAGTTATTTGGGGCATCACATGCACTGCGGTGGGGGTTGTCACCTTGTGTAGCGCTGCCTAGTATGTTGACACCAGTATTTTTATGAATTTCCTGCTGTCCCATATAGCTGTCTGCTTCTATCCCATTCAGCCACCCAATTCCCTTGTATGCTTGCATCCATATCATACATACAAGTATGAGAACATACTACTCCATTAAGTAATTGATAGGAAGAGTGACTTACCTTGTTGCTGGGCCAGTATTGAGGACAGTGCTGGAAGGCTGACTATGTTGGATGCATATAGTACACTCCCTGTACATGGTAAAGCTCAAGTAGTGTTATGTTTGGCATCCCTTTTACTGTATGTGTGAGTTGGAGAGAGGTATCAGTCCCTGGATCCCTACAGTGTCAGTGTGTGTGCTATGTGTTGCCTCTTTGCCAAGGCCTGGGCATACTTTGCATGTCTCCCTCTGCCTACAAGGGCAGGCTCAGGATGTTCATTCTCTGAGTCCCTCTGTGCCTGTGCTGTCCTTGGCAATGGTGGGGGGCTGTGTGGCCCTGCCCAATGCTGCTCCTGCTGCAGCTGTTTCCGCAGGATCATATTGTGTAGCATGGCACATACTATAAAGATTTGTGTGCATGTAGCTGGAGAGTACTGCAAGGCTCCACCGGATATGTCAAGGCAGCAGAACCATGACCTGAGCATCCCAAACACATGCTCGACAATGATCCTGGTTTATGCATGTGCCTAATTATGGTGTTGTTGTTCGGGTGTGTGTGCATTTCTGAGAGGTGTCATCAGCCACTGCTCCAGTGCATAACCAAGATCTCCCACTAGATGGCCACATGGGATGTCCCCCCTGGCAAATTCCAGATACAGCTGTGAGTAATGCCAGATGTGGCAGTCGTGATAGCTTCCAGGGCTGCCACCACACACATTCCTGATAATGCCCTGGCATTGCACCTGAACTGGCAGTTGATGGAGAGGAAGCCCTTGTGGTTTATGTAGACCCTGCCCCGCTCACCAGGTGGTGCTTTGATGTGGATATGCATGGAGTCAATAGCAGCAACTACCTCAGAGTATTATGCTATATGGTGGAAGAGACGCATACGTGTGGCCAGTGCCTCATGGGTGGTGGGGAAATATATGTGCTCATTGGCATGTTGTGTCATGGCATCCAGGAGCTGGTGTAGTGCCCTGGATGCTTATGCCTGTGAGACCCCCATGATATCCCCAGTTGGTCTTTGGAAGGTACCTGTGGCTAGTATTCTTAAGTGTACACATACCTTGGTATCCACTGGGATGGGTTCCAATCTATTAGTTCTGTGTGTAAGGCGTGGCTGGCACAGCTCAATGATTTGCTGTAGAATGTCCCTGTCTACCCTATAATGCTCTATTATCTCCAGCCCATGTAGGCTCTGGTAGGTTACCCTGGGTCTGTACACTCTTCTCCTCCTTCTGACTGTGGGTCGGTTGTCAGCATTCTCCTCCTCACCACCCTCAGTCTCTAGCACATATTGATGGAGTAAAGCAGCAACAGCCACTAACATATTTAGTTATTTTTGCCAGTTAAAAATCCCCATCTGTGTACACCAGTGGTGCAGAGTTTGTGGGGAAAAAACAGTCTTAAGAGTGATTGCATAGTTTATATTAGTGTGCTGGGCTGCTGCATGTGTAATTTGCTGATTCTGATACATTCCACCTGCCAGCTATGCTAGTTCTCCTTGATTGCCTTCTCACTTCCCACTTCCCCCCTATTTAAGCCCAGAAGTGCACCACGCATGCCCAGTGCTCAAATGTAAACAGTTCTGCTATTTCCTGTATTTTTTTTTTTTTTTAGGCTTGCTGAGCACTGCACATACCTGTTTAGCAAATGTATACACTTTTAAGCAGAAATGGCCCTCCCTGGATGTGAACATACTCTGCATTTCATAGAATAAGACAATACAGGCTCAGACACACCCCCTTCCTTAGCTGTGCTTAGCTAAGGACAAACATGGGCCACAGAGCATGACACACCCCCTTATGAAGACAGTCAGCTCTTATATTTGCACTGTTGTATTACTGCACCTACATGGTTAGGCTCAAGGTGACACTTTGCGGAAATCAGTGGTTCAGTATAACTCCCCTCATTTGCATACACTAGTGTGTAAGTCCTTAGTTACTGTACTTAGAAGGACCCTTTCCCCTTGACAACCAGTGCTCCCTGATATTCTTTACATTCTACATGCCTTTGACTATAATGGCAAAATGCAGAATTATCATAAAATTGACTTTTCTCATTTTTTTTTTTTTTTTTTAATTTTTGGCCCGATCCCATTTGCATGTCACTGCCCTAAGCTTAAATGGCCGTAATCGCCAAAAAAAAAAAAGTTTAATTTTATAAAAAAATAAACTATTATAAATGCCAATGGCCTATTTGGCCATTGGCATATGTGTTTGACTGTAATACATGCTTTCCATGAGCTGTCCTGCCTCTGTTTGCTCAGTTGCAGAAATGTATTCAGTTACTAACTGAATACATTTCTGCTCTGACACTGTTTCTGCCAGCTTCATGGATCACAAAATCACCTCATCCACATGGTTTCTACAAGCAAATGAGTTGATTTGCATCCTGCATGGCTTTCCATGCAGGAACAGTGTAGGGCCACTCTTGCACATGAAAACAGCACTTTCCTGGATTGCTCGGTGGACATTTTTCATGCAGGAGCTCCTATACTGTTCCTGCATGGAAACCGACCATTCATGAATTCCAGGGAATGTGTTTTTGTCACTATATCTGTGTTGATGTTAAGCATGTCAACAGTTATTTGGATCGACTAGTTATAGTAGAGTCATATATGTGTATTTGTGTGTATAAGCATTTTACATTACATCTATGAAACTTTTCATCTAACCAGAAAATATCTAAAAAATCTAAAACACTTTTAGTTTAATAACATTGCATCTAAAACTTCATAAACAGCAAATACTTTTCCAATACTTTCTTTTTGAAGAGGGACCCCCCCCCCATATCCCATTTCTTTAATAGCACAGCAGTTACACAAAACACACCACACGCAGTGAATCACTGCTGATTCATAAACTTGTCGGGGGGGCATCAGCAAGATACAAATGGTGCACTAGACTAATATGACTTGTTATTCCTATTATTCTAACTTTTCTAACAAATGTGATTTAACAAAATGTGTTTCAGATATAATGTATGTTAGATCAAAATTTTAGACTTTTTCAGTTTAACGTAATGAGTCTTAGATGAAACATCACATACTCATATATACATATGGTTCAGTCAGTAAAGGTGAGTGTTCAAAAGAATGAACATTGTTTTCTCCTTGTTTTCCATTCTGCAGGCTGCAGTGTGTACAAGCCAAGATTACAAATTTTCCCTATTGTGCAATTTCAGAACTGGTGTATATAGTTAGCAGTAGGGTGTGAGGGTGTGGTGTGGCTTGCCTCTTTACAAAAATAATGTTTTTTATTTTTTTTATTTGATTTTACATATCAATGATCATTTAACAATTTATAAAAGTAACTATATATAAACTATTTACAAAGTCCATAACAATATATAAATAAACAATTAATATTTCTCTAGTAAATTGTACAATCTGCCAAGCAACTAACTGATGTGTTGCATTTCTAGTTCTCATTTTTATAGTAGAGATTTTATTGTTAAAAAAAACACTTTTTCTAGATGAATAAATTCATTATTGAATGAGATAATAGCCTTGCATTTCTAGTTTATTGTAATGATTTCCCTAGCAATAGTTAAGATCGACTATATAAGAGGTATTTGAGACCTTGGTATTATCACTGGACTGGGGTGTTAAATAATATAAGGGAATCTATAATAGTCCAAATATCCGACCACAACACTTTACAAAAATTCCTAAAATCAGACCAAAAGGATGTTACCATTATGTATTCAATAATCATATGATGCCAGTCAGCATCTTGTTCTGTCTCACATCTCCAACAAAATGTATTTTCTGTTTTATAAATAATCACAATTTTATGTGGAGTTAAAAAAAAACTGGTGTAAAAATGTCCATTTCAATATTCTCCAATAAGGGGAAGAAGTAGATTTACTTACTGATTTCAAAGAAAGTTTTGTGTTAGTTTCTGTAAACTCTTCATTATTTATTTTTGTTGAGAAGTTCAAAAAGGAGGTATCATGATTCATTTCTGATGATTTTATATATGATTGATAAGTATATGGTGCTTATATTTGCATTAATGTTAATATTAGAGAAGATGTCTAGGAATTTAAGGGTGGTTTTATTGTTTGTATCTAACACTGATTTGTTATTCTGAATGAATACTTTACATGATTGTATGTCAAACCAAATTTTATTTTGCAAGCTATACCAAAAATAATGTTTTGTTATTGTTTTCTTCAATCTTTTTAGCTTCACCATCAAAAGATCACTCTTTTTTGTGTTCAGTCTTTTCAACATTCAGCATTTGATAATATAATTATATATATATATATATATATATATATATATATATATATATATATATATATATATATATATATATATTGGCAGATAGTGAGATAAATGGCCAAAGCACTAAAGCATTGTACTCTGGATACTTTATTATCATACTACTGCATAACAAACTGTGGTTCTGACTGTTTGATTTATCAATGCTTTATAACAAAGCAGTAAAACTAACTTGTTTTATACAGATATGTCAAATGTTCAGGCAACATGTGACTGTATAATCAAAAATAACTATGCACAGGCAAGTTACATCAACAAAATCATTTCACAAAACAAAGGTAAAGCAAATCATTTATTTTTTTCCCAAAAAGACACCCCTCCATACTCAATCTTTTAGCATTAAAGTACCTTCTTTCTCTGGCATTCATTTTCACTTCTGCTAAAGCCTTAATGCAGTATTCCTCAGATTACAGTTCTTCTTTATCTAGCCTAGTTTAAAGGTTTCATAAGGAATATATACAGTCTAAGATCTATGAGTTCTTTTAGTCAATCTGTCTTCTATTTCATCACACCATTGTTTTGCTGCAATTTCTTCCTAACTTGCTGACAACTGCAGTAGTATTGATTCTGTGGAGATGCCCTGATGAACCATTTTTTTTAAATTGATCAGGAACACTCATCTATTTATTGCATTAATCTGAGCTTCTTTTTGAAATTCTACAACTTCAACTTCTTCCATATCAGAGTCAGTGACTTTCTATAAGTGGTCATGAAATCGTGTCAATGAACTCCAGAAGGTATCAGCAGCAATATACCTATTTTACTCTGTTCATATTTGAATCAGTTGGTTCACTATGAAGCTTTCTTCAACCTCCCCTCAAATTATTATACTATTTCTTGATATATCATCCGTCTACAAGAAGTGCGGAGGAATTTCCTGTGTCTCCTTATCAAATTTACCTCAAAAAGTATCTCACCAGGTCTGCCTTGACAACTGATCACAGGATAAATAGAAATGATCTTGTCAAAAGCAACAGCAATAAAGTGCAATACAAAAGAAATAAACAGAAAAAAGGGAGTACTAGAAACCCAATGATTTGAGTATATTTAATAAAATGCACCTAAGAGATTTTGTCTTTCTAAATCATAAACCCTTCTTTGGACTAAATCATAAAGCTTGACAAATCAGTGAATAACTCTCCTTTGAAACACATGCCATAAAACATGGATGAATGATGTTATTACTTTTACATTTATATTTATTTATTTTATTTATTTATTTGCAGTTGGTTTACCAGGCTATTGCATTGGGCCAAGAAGAACCCATTTTCAATGGAGTCCTGTGGAGAAAAGCTCCAAAAACAAACAAAAATTACAAAAAAAATTAAAATAAAAGCTTTTATTACAGAAAGTACAAAAATACTAGTAAAAACATTGAATTTAAAAATACAATTTCTGAAACAAAAATGGCACTCAAAGTTTTGGTTGCATTAAGTACAGAATAAGAACATTGCATTTAAAGAAATAATTTCTGAGATAAAAAGTCAGCATTGTAAATCTAGAGTAGTTATATACACATGGATTGGTTCCTGCTAAACCATATATGAAACAGGGGACGGCAGAGGTGAAGAGAGGAGAAGAAGTTATGTGGGGTGGGAGCAAAAGCATTCCCACTGAGATATAAGGTGTGAGTGAAGTGAGTTTTTAAAGAAAGAGAGGTTTCTGGTGGTACAGATGAATGGTGCAAGGGTGAAGGATAAGAGATTTTTGCCTGGGGGATGGGTAGGTTTAAACAGCTGAATTAGGTTTTGATTATTAGATCGTAAGAGTCTATCAGGGAGCTGCATTTTAAAGGTAGAGGACAGGGAGGGACAGAGGGAGGGGCTGAAAAAGTTTGTGTGCATGAATAAGTTGAATATAGGTGAGATAATTGGGGAGCTCTAACCAATTTAATTTATGAAGGGCTACACAGTGATGGGTAGAAGACTTGTGGCTAGTGGCAAACTTGGCAATTTTATAATAGCAAGAGGAAAGTTTTGTCTTAAGAGAGGACTGTAGGTTTGTTAGGAGTGCAGCACCATAAAGAAGAGAAGGTATGAGAAATGTGGTAGAGAGAATGAACTTGGTAGAAAGATTGAGATAGCAAATGTGGCAGTAAGGCATACCAGGTTTCTGGTGTTTTTTTTATATTTATTTCTAGGTGGGAGTTGAATTTGAGATGGTCATCAATGTGGACACCTAGGACTTTGGCCTCAGATACTAATTTGAGAGATATGTTGTTCTGGCTTTTGATGGAGAATGTTTTTTTTTTCAATAAAGGTTGTTTTAGAAGGGGTAAATAACATTAGTTTTGTTTTTGAGGCATTGAGTGCTAGGTGATTGTCTAACATCCATTGTTCAGTGGTAGAGAAAGCCTCTTGTGTTAGCTTTATGAGAGCGGGGATGGAGGTGTCAGAACAGATTATACTTGAATCGTCTGCATATTGGATATGTTTTGTGTTAGGGACTGAGCGATGGAAATGATTTATGAATATATTGAAAATGAGGGGATCCACTATGGAACCCTGAGGGCAGCAGTGGAGGTGTTAAGGAAGGAGGAGATGGCTTTTTTCCATTTGACTGCCTGCTGTCTATTTGAGAAGTAACTATTGAATCAGTTGAGGGTGGAAAGGGATAGGTTTAGATTAGAGAGTTTAGCTGTGAAATTAAATTTTCTAAAACACCGGACTTTTTTAAATCATTTTAGGTGATATAATGCATATGAATATAAAGATATCTAGAATGTCAGTTAAATTATTTTTATTTCACATACCTGGGCATTCTGCTTGAGAGACTCTTGGCCTGTTGCCCACATCATCACCATCAATGATTCTGTGTGAACCCTCTGCTGAGCTGTGCGGATCTCTGACAGTAGACAGGACCCCACCTCCCCCCAGTAGCAACCTGTTCCTGGGCAACTGCAGCCAACCTACAGCAGGCAGAATTGATCATATTACTTGCCATGTGTCATATCTGGGAGTAACATCTCCAATGCTCTCTGACAACACTGAAATCATTGACTACCTGCTGCCATATCCTGGCTGAGGCAGATTTATCACCTCTAGCTCTCTCTAAGAGGGAAGCTCCATGGCAATAGAAGGCCTAGATAATGATCTCATTTTCTCCACCAGTGAATAGAACCTTGTGGGGTACAGATGTCTTGAATGTCATAGCCATTTATGAAATGAAACAGAAAACAGACACAAAAATAATTTTATAACAGACAGGATAGCTGTGAACTCAATTATGTCTGAATATATGCATCCAAAATGTACACAACAATTGAAAAGGTAATGCTCCATATGACTATACACACATTAAGACACTCCCCCTACAAAATTCATAAAATAATTTTAACAGTTCTGTAATGCAGACAACAGTTATGCAACTGTGTGATACATTGCAACATTAACAATAATAATTCACAGTGTGCAAGCAGAAAGAAAGAAAACTTTTATAGTGCCATCTCCCCTGGTGTGGAGGGCATGCAGGTAGATAAAACAACCTTAACACATTCTTTGGGCTACACATGTAGAAATACCTGACCTTGCTAAGAAGTTATTCTACACTCTTCTGCAATAACTGTTCAAATTTTCAGAAAATAAAACCTACAGAATGGCAGGTATCATTCCATATAAAGCTTGGTAATACAGACAAAGAAATGAGATAAAAGTGTTATGCCAACAATAAGTAATAAAGAAAATGCGGATAAATAAACAATTGACTGTACTGGGCATTGCAATCCACCTCTAATGGTAAATGAAAAACATTTTGTAAAAAATAGCAACATACCTTGTAAAGAAAGCAGTTTAGAAAGCAGATAATTCTCACCAGTAGCAGTATTGAGCTCTATGGATCCAAACAGAATTCCCACTAAGATACAAGTTAGTTAGTTAACAATTACCTGTAGATAGTGCAGATTTTGTCCTCTGAACACTTTGAGCATGCAGATGAGGTGCTGAATCATTAGCATTTCTGAATAGCACAATCTGCACTAAGTGCTAGGAAGGTAAACATAGTGTAAAGACCTGCACTATTGCATGCACACACCTACCACGTCAGGGATGAAAATTGAGAAGTGCTACCTGCTAATGGCTTGCAGGTGGCTATAAGTAGTCTGACTGCAAGGACAATTAGTGTTTCACAGTTTCCTGTCTTTGATGTACACTTGCTGAAGAAGTGTCAGAGAGAAAAAAACTTAACAAAATGTCTGAAAGTACATTGAGTTATGAGAACAACATTTCTGACATTTAAGTTCTATTTTTAAGATCACAGTTCCTGCCTCCTACTAAAAAATGCTGTGCATATTCAAGGGAGTACATTTCTAATTGATACAGATGCTATATGCAATAAAAGTGACATAGAGTTGCTCTTAGGAAAGCATAAGTAAGAGAATGAGGCAGCCTAAATAGAGAAACAAAACTTCAGTGTTTACCCTCTTTGTTTAATATTCTGTGAGTATATGAGAATGCTAAATTTGACAACATCTCAATTATCTAGGCATGCACTGGTAAATAGGAAGGACAACTTTCAGAATTTGTTTCTGTTGCACTTTTTATATGAATTGATATATCACATCTAAACACACTTTCTCCTTGCTAATCTATGTCTGTGTCTGTGACAAATAAGGGAAATAATATGAAATTATTGTTCATAAATCCTGGTTTTACGGTTAAAAATCCATATTGGTTACTGTTGTACGATAAAGTTGAGGAAACATGAGAAATGTACATTTATAGTACTTGATTGAAATGTGCCCTTATTTTTTACTTTATCTTTTGACCTCTGTTTGGAATTGCACTCAGCTGATTGTCAAGAATCAGTAGAAATGAAATAGCAGTAACTTCTTAAGGTAAAACGTGACACATTTAATTTGAATACCGTCAGTGGAGGAATTGATACTGCCACTGGTACAGTTTCCTCAGATAGTACTGACTTAAGAAATTCAAGCTGCCAGCTACCTACCTCTGTGGCATAAGGAATAAATGAAGTGAGTTTAGAGAGTCAATACATGAGACACAGATTTTGAATTCTGTTTACATATTTTACTGGGGGAGGTCATAATAAATATTGACGCTCATTGTTTATGAATGTGCTGTGGTGGGTAACTCAAGTAATCTCAATACTAAGTAAATCTGACAGATATGTCATTTGAAATGATGTCACTATTAATTTGCATGTGTTGTGTGAAAAACAATAGCAGTTCTGCTGTTCCTTCTATCCTTTGACATTAACATGGCATTAGATAAACTTCTGATATTGTGAGACAGAAATTATGTGGGAAGGGATGTGAAAAAGGCTAAATATGTCAGAATAATGCTTAGTAGCTTTGCTTAGTTTTAGACATACACTTTGATTTATTTCATGTTCTTTTCAATTGTTATACAAAATGATTTTTGTATTTTGTTTTATTATGGCCTTCTGCATTTGCACTTTACTTAGCAGACTAAGTTTCTCAGTTTAAGGGAAAAAATGAAAAATTTAGTTTGGTTTGCCTTCTGTAACACAAGAAAGCCTGGCATCGGTGCAAGGCCATCAGCACCATGGATAGTAAGCAGAGACTGCACCTGACAGATGTCAGACTCTGTGGCACAAGGTATAAATAAAGTAAGCTTAAAATAAGAGGGCAGGTGATGCAGGATTTGGATTCGGTTTAAACATCATTTATCAGTTATTCACAAAATGCATTCCACTTTAAGTTTTTTAGTTTACTATCTGCATTATCACACTGCCGAGTTCACTACTGAAAGAAAAAGTGAAAAAAAAAACTTTAATTTAGTTTGTCTTCAGTATCACAAATGATCCTGGCATTATTGGGCAGTTGTCAGCACTCCAAATAATAATTATTGCATAAAATGCTCCTGTTATCTACCTGTGTCTGTGGCACAAGCTATAAATGTATTGACTTTGGAGAAAACATATTTGTTGTGGAGTTCAAATCATTAGTAAGGATAGATTGGTAATGGTGTTGGTTGCAAGAAGAGACATACATTTTGAAAGATGATTTACTCACTCTGTGTGTGATGGATGTTGAATATGTTACCTATAGTCCTTGTGACTTATTGCTCCCAGTGTTTTGTACTAGTCAAATAATTTAACTTCTTGCTAATAACAGCATATGCTGTGTAATGTATAGTGTCAGAAATAGTTTCTTAAGTGTGAGAGTAGATATTTAAAAACAGTATGAATGCTGCCATTACTTGAACCAGTCATGAGGTGTAACACAAATTATAATGTCGCAAGCCAATGCTGAAACTATTATTCTTATTTATTTTTTTTACTTTCATTACAATTTCATTAATGTATTACTTTGTTGCCTTTTGCATTTGCATGCTGATAAGTGGGAGCACAAATTTGTTTTCCTCCTGAAGGAAAAAGTGAAAAGTTTAATTTGGACTGTCTTCTGTAGCACAAACACACCTGTCAATGGTGTGTAGATGTCAGCACTCTAGATAGTACTTAGAGAATAAATTCCACCTCTCAGATGACTATCCTTATGACATACGTTAGAGGTGAATTGAATTCAGAGAAATAAGACAGGTGATGCAGGGTTCAATATAGTTAATTATTAATTTTATGGGGGGGGTGAATGCATATTTGCACACATTGTTTATCACTATGTTGTAGTATAAAATACCACTATACTAAGTATTGCTAACAGCATGCTAGCTGTTGTCTGTCCACTTTCACAGTATTTATCATTAAATACAAGTCTGATAATGTGTTCCACAAAATACATTTCTGATGTTGCAGGTAGATGTGAGAAGGATGCATGTGTCACTTGAAGACATTTCCTATTCTGGTCATTGCTAGATATACCCACTAATTGAATTAATTTTACTGTCATCTTTCCTTGCTCATATTTTTTTTTCTAATGCCATTTGCATTTGTGGTCTGCTTAGTAGCCCGGATACATGGTTCACCACCTTACAAAAAGTTTAATTTAGCCTGCCTTCTGTAGTGCATAGGGTTGCCACCTTCCTTCATGGCTAAAACCGGAGTAAAGCCACACACCTCATGTCACCAGTAACCCCGCACACCCCACCCCCTCTCCCACCCACATTCCGCCTATTTTGTGAAGTTGCGATAACATCACTCATCGGGGAATGCCCTCATTCTTCTTTCCTGCTGCCTGCTTTCAGCTGATTTACTATGCTTTTCTGTAAAAAAAGCATAATAAATCAGCCGATTTACAAACTCCAATAGTCTGTTTCCTTTTTGAAACAGAATACCAGAGTTTGTACAGTGTTTTCCGGACTACAGGAGAATCAGTTTGATTTCTGGATAGTCCAGAAAAAAACGGAGGGGTGGCAATCCTAGTATTGCAAATAAGCCTGGTGCTGGTGTGATTTCATCAGCAATCTGGACAGTACTGCCTGGAGAAATTCCAGTTCTCACTTCCCAATCTCTGTGGTACAAAAGTGTAAATACAATGAACTTAGATAAAGAACACAGGTGATCAAAGGTTTGAATCCCGCTAACAGATACTTTTACAATTGATGTCAGAATCCCATTTCTTATATCATTCCATTAGGAATGTAAAACATATTACAAGTGAGAATGATAAACATGTTTATTGCAAGCAATGTATCAGTAATGCTTACATAACTAAACTTTTCTATTTAGTATATATCATTAATGCTTGACATATGACCTCAGAATGTGTGTACAAATTGTTAAACATGACAATGAGGATATTTAATTTAAAATGCAGTTGCATGCATATGATGGACACAATAGTTTTGTTATAGTCATAATAACTTGTCACATATCCTAACTATGTGTTTGTGTTTAGGACAGTATGTCTTGTAAAGTATGTATGTAACATACCCTAACCTGTATTGCTCAGGTCATGACACTCCATCCATCTGAAATATACTCACAAACAGAAATACTGCCTTTTACATAGGAGTATATTCCCAGGATTACTTAATGTCACACACATATAGACCTCTCTGAAATACATCTCCATTTATTATGAAATTAGTGTATCTCTATTTCCCATCCTTAAAAGGAAATTGTCGCATGGAAATGAGAACTGATAAGCTAAGTTTCAATTTTTGCATTCTTTACCCCATGCATTTGATTCCTAGATGGTTGAATATAGTTTTAACAATGTGTAAGCCCCAACATTAAAATATGTCACAGCTCATCCTATTTATCCTTCAAAAGACCAAGGACTACAAGCCAAGCATTTAAGCATTTCATTGTTGAACATTGGTAAATGTGTCAATAGGTTATCACACATGATAAATCTCACCACCATGTTTCACAACTTTGTTGCTGTTTGAGGTAGGCACTGCCAATGCATCTGCCAAGGAATCCTTCTGTTTGAAATTCCACAAATGCAGTTGGCAAAGCTGTGCATTCTTGCACACAGCCTGTTACATGTGAGACCTGAACTGGATACCAGTTCAGGCATAGATTGTTAGATTGACATCTGCATACATGGCTTGTGATGGAGAGAATTGTGCTAAATTTAGAGCACAAAGGTGGGTTATTGAGGAACCCTGGATTTTTGTGGGACCCCTCATGAATCACTACAGTTTTATGCTGGTGGAGAGGGATTATATCACATCTCAGTGTAAGGCTGAGGCTTGGAAGAGCTTGACAAAGGAAGTCCAAGAAGCACTACTAACTTAAGCCAAAAACATAGGAAAAACACCACACTGCTCTGGTCTATCTACTATCCACCACCTGCATATATTCACATCTTTGTCTATCAAATAAGGCAACTAATTCCCTATGTAAGGCAAAGTTCTTTCCTAAAGTTCCTAAACATTTACGGATGTGGCATTACCCCATAGGCATGGAAAAGGACTTTGCCTTACATAGAAAATTGGTTGCCTTATTTGATAGACAAGGATGTGAATGTATGGAGCTGGTGTTGAAACATAATATTAAACTAATTGAGAAAATTACTGATGATGTGAACATGCTCGATGATTTGATTACTCATAATTTACTTTAAGAGGAATATAAAATTGAGCATGCTCATATTTTCACTAGTATTGAACAGCAATTGCAACATTTAAAAACTACTAAAATGAAAAAAAAAAACTTGAGCATGATCACGTTGATTATTTACAGGAAGTGTCTTACACTAACCCACCTGAGTCTCAGGTATGGGACAGAAGGCACTTTAAACAACACAATAGTGATGCAACTAACCCAACCAACTTACATAGGGAGAATAATGTTCATGACAATATGTCCAATAACAACTATAATCCATCCAATAACCAACAAATGTTTATTGCTGACCCTTTAGATTTTCCTCTATTGAGGAGCTCAGAGCACATAAGGGACAGGAATCACAGGAACCAATGGAGGGCAATGGAATCTCACACCCCTGAAAGGAACCAATGAAATTAGTATTTCATGAACAGGTCCCCCTAGACTGGCCAGTCGAGATGCCAACTGCATAATTGGAGGAGGTAGACACTCAGAATTATGGGACTGCATGTACTATTTATTCTAAAAATAATAATCGTAATTTGAAATGTAATATTTTCATAAATACTGAAAGATACTTTGAAATCTATAACTTTTTCAACAGTTAATATTGATGTTAGTTGTGCTAATTTGTTTTCAAAAGGAATCACCTCTGTACCCGCTAGATGGGCAAGGATGCCAGAAGTCTTAATGGACTTTAAACTTTATCTAAGAAAACTTAATCTTAGTTTAATGTTTAATGAATTACCAAATGGTATGAATACCCTTAGAGTATTTAGCACTTTTAATCCACCCTTACATCCAGTTTTGGCTCTGTTTGAAAAAGTCTGTGAATTAGGTATAAGAAATACCTTGTGTCAAAGGATGTACCATAAGGAACTCAATATATCAAAACATGAATTGTATCAAATAGAATTTATTAAGAATAAAAATTTAGGAATTATGAAACCGGATAAAGGGGGTGGGTTGGTTATTATAGAAAGACTTGCATACAATTGTAGGATGCCTGCCATACTTAAGGGCAATGCTTATGAACTAGTGATTAAAAACCAATTGAATATATCCTATCAAAAGATAAGAGTACAACTAAAGGACATGTTCATTGAGGCACATGTCACTGCTGATGAATTTACCTATTGAATATTACATCACCTGTGGTAACCACAATTTTTGGAGTACCTAAGATGCATAAGGACATTTGCAATCTGACTATGTACCTAGTAGTAGATGGGAAGGTTTCTATCACTAGCGCATGTGCAGAATTTTTAGACCATAAATTAAAACCTTTATTAAAGGATGAGTACCATCTCTGTAGAGAGTCATTTTATTTTTTTGGATAAAATGAATGAATTGGAATTTAATGTGAATGATGTCCTTATTACAATAGAAGTGAAGGATCTCTATACAGTCATACACCATGAGCAAGGGGTTTTATGGTTTACCAACTACCTATTCATGAATGTATAGATCAGGATAAAATAAATCTATACAAAGAATTATTGGAAAATATTCTTAAGAACAACTTCATATATTTTGAAGGACAATTTATCTCCAGAAGGAAAGGGTTGCAATGGGATCCCCTTGCATTTCTTTATTCAGTAATATTGCACTGTTACAATTGGAACATCTTTACCTAAATAATAGTTAATACACACATTATTTTAGACTGTATTTATACTATCTAGATGGCACACTCATAGTATGGTTAGACAGTAAGGGGTAAATAGCAATGTTTGTGGAATATATTAACAGTAGTATCAAATTTTTGGCATTTACTGACATTAGTGAGACAAATATTGCATATTTGGAGATGTCACTGGATAAGAATTTTGTCAATAGAAACTATATATCACAAATCTATAGGAAACCCACTTACTCCAGTGCATTCTTACACCTCAAGTTTGCACCCCTTTTCTCATAAAAAGGCTGTTGTTAAAGGGCAGCTAGTTAGAACAGAGTAAATGACAACTCTGGTACATCATTTTGAGGATGAGTGTTATATTTTAAATAGTATGTTTCTAAATTAGGGGTACCCTGAGGAGCTGGTGGATGAGATGATTCTAGAGGTTAAGAGTAAAAGGAGTTGTGGTCATTTTGTACCTTTATTAAATAATACAATGAATGAAATAGACAAGACAATAAATGGAACCAGTAAGGGATACCCAGCAAGGATAGTGTAACTCCTTTATTACCATATGTAATTTAGAAAGTGGTCAGATCAGATGGATTCTGAATAAGAATTAGAATATCCTCCAAGAAGATAGGTCAATTTGTGAAAATGTCAGGGAGGGACCCATTATAGTTTACAAGAATGGTATGAACTTTAAGAATATTTTTGAGAGAAATAAATTAATTAATAAAAATCCCTCCACGAATAAGGCAATTAATTTATGATTCACGGGAATACTTTTTACGTATAAGAGAAATATGATTGTGATAGTTCAGGTCTAGTTTTTGTGGCATTATGTCAGTCATGTCAAAACTTCTACATAGGAGAAACTGAACATAAGTTCCAAGAACATATTTATGAACATATATACGAAATTTGGGAGAAAATAGTACCATTGCCCTTTTCAAACACATTAAAAAATTCCCAGAACATACATTTAAGTTTATAGTTCTTAAGAAAGTGAGGCAGAATGCTCAAGGGGATCAATGGCTAGCAATATTAGAAAAAAGAGAGTTATACTGGCAATTGTATTTGGAATGCTTACAAATGGCTTGGGCTGAATGAGCATATATCAATTAAACCCCTTTTAAAACTAAAAGCTCTTAAAAGATAAAAATAAATAAATAAATACAAGTATTTTGATAAGTTGGTAGTATATATTAATGCTTTTTATTTTTATTTTTTTTAATTTTTATTGATTTGGTCCTTTAATGTGTAATCCTTAAAAGGATCCTTTTGAAAATATGTTAGGAATGTTTGTGTATGTAACTTTAAACTGTGATTACTTATAACATGATTTTTAAAGGTTATTTAAGCAGGCTGTTTGTAATTGTTCTTTTAGCAGATGAAGTTTTACTATTATGTAAGATGAAAGTGCTTATGGTATTAAAATAAAAGTTTTTAATTTTCAGTAGATACACGGGAGCAGTTTGCCATCTTTCCTGTATTTTTTAGATAGCTTGGCTAAGGCTGTCTCCACTGCAACCAGCATTAATATATTGGAAAACAATGTCATCACCTCTATTGTGACCTTAAAAAGCAAAAGCAGGACATCTTAAGCCAATAGGAGGTTGAATTTCAGGCTACAAGTCCCCCTCAGTTGTGTAGGTGTACTAAACCATCAACAGTTAATGATATAGCATGCATTAGGCACCTAAACCACTTTTTATTATTCTTTCATGTGTTCTTTTCTTTTTCTGCACTGTAGAACTGCAGAGGAAATAGCAGGAAACCATGAGGTGCACCAGTAGAAACCAACCTCAGAGGGGCACAGGGTAAGTATACTTCAGGTCCAAATGCTAGCCAGACAAATATTTTCAGTCTCTCAGTCTCCAGCATCTTGAGTAGGCACACCTCAACCTTGCTGCATGTATTAGGCAAAGAGAACACCAGCTTAACTGTGTGTGTGTTTGTGTGTGTGTGTGTGTGTGTGTGTGTGTGTGTGTGTGTGTGTGTGTGTGTGTGTGTGTGTGTTTGTGTGTGTGTTTGTGTGTGTGTGGGTTCAGTATCCAGAAGCAGCAATTTGGTTTTATTTTAGGAGTATTTTTTAAATAATAACAGCAATAATGAATTTCAGGAACAATTCAGTTATGGTAAGTGCAATTATTACATGTGAATGTATATATCATATATGGCATAAGAAAATAAAGGCTACTATTTCTTATATCCTAGCAGTGATATTTGTTTATTTTATGACACCTTAATACATTCTCATCATATCTGGATGTGACAAAGGTGTACAATAGTCATTTATCATATTTCAGAAACATAGCTACATACAGCTCAGGTAGACCAGGTGCAACAAACAGCCAAAACATGTATAAACACAGTCCACAAAAGCATTGCACTAGGAACAACACAGGCAGGTAAAATCTGTTGCAGAGTTGAGTTTTTATTTTTTGTGAAAAGGCTTATCCTCGTTTACTTGTAGAATAAACTGCAACAGATTTTACCTGCCTGTGTCATTCCTAGTGCAATGCTTTTGTGGACTGCATTTATCATATTTGATTATGCATTGAAAAAATAAAATACTTTTATATGCCATAGATCTAATTCACTCTATTTTTGTCTCCCCACTGCCATATCTCTCTTATTTTTTATAATTTCTTAAAATTGTACTGTTTTGTACTTTGCTGCTGCTGCAAAACATAGCAAACAGCACAGAGAAGGTAGATCGACCACTGTGGCTAAGTCTGCCATACCTCCAAAGATGAGAGTTCAGACACCCAGCATTCTGGGATTACAACCTGTCAGCATTGCCTCCACAACCCCTGCCCTACCTGCTCCACCTGCATCAGGTAGCTCTGGCCCAGCTGCTGATGCAGTGGTACCTTCCAGGAACAGTACAAGTGGAGATGTCAATTTTGTCACCTGCAGGAGCTGACAAGGCTGTTGGTGGATATAATGGAGATGAACCTAAGTGCCAAGTCAGCAGAGTTCAAATGGTCCTGGGTTGCATTGCTAAACCGATTCTATGTCAGGCACTAACCCAGTCAACTTACACAGGAAACAGTGGTGACTGTCCTGAGGGTTGAAACTAGACTCTCACTGTTCTCAAGTTGGACATGTGTGCATGTGCCTCTGATGTCCCCTATCTATCCCCAAATATGATGTCCCCCAAACTTTTGTGTCCATCACCATCTCTGTCTGTCTTGTATGTCCTGTATGTTTATGCCTGTTTCCCAACCTACCCTGTCAGCCTGATGCTGACATTCCTAAGCTCCTTCCCCAACATTCATCTCACTTTAGAAAAATACAGAAAATGAGCACCTGTCCCATAAAATATTGCACCCCATTCATATCTCTCCACTTCACCTTGACACACTTGATTTGTTCCAATTTGCTATACAACATTATTCTGTTGTTGTCACCTATCTCTGGACAGCGATTCTCTAAAGTCTTCAGATTATTTGTACAGTTCTACATTTATGTTGTAATGAAGTGGATAGCTATGGTGTCTCCCACTATCCTCCTGCAAATTTCTATATTCTTTCTCCTACAGCCTAACCTCTGCTTACCACCACTATATTCACCACTGTCATATTCACCTCTTTTTAACATGCATAATATGGTAAAAAAATAGTCACATAAAAAGCACATGGCCAGAAATGGTCCATGGAAAACCCTTTACATTTTGTCCTCAGTATTTGTGCAGAGGTTGGCACAGAGCACCAGTGCTGAATGGCATTGAACACTGTTTAACTTCCTATGGCAAAAGCTGTAAATTTTAATTTCAGCCATTATAGTCTGGTTACTTTCACACAAATGTGATTAAATCCATTGCACTATGGGACTACAGAGTAAAGGCAGACTCAAGGCAGCACTGTGAAGCACTTACTTATTTATTTATTTATTGTATTTTACATTTGTTTACTGGGAAAGTCTGACTGGGCAAGCTGTCCTTTTTCGGTGGAGGCCCAGGGAGAAAAGCTGCAGTTAGATAAACATTTTAGTAATGCACATATATAAACTTATAGAGAAGGATCATCTTTTACACATGCTGCACAATTACAATTTTCACTTATATGACAGACTTGAAGAAAGAGTAGTACATTTCCACAAGATAGTGTGAGTGTAAGGTATACAGGTTATATCATATAGAGTAGTTCATAGGTTCATAGGTTCATATATATATATATATATATATATATATATATATATATATATATATATATATATATAGAGTAGTTGTTACAGATTTACATCAGCTGATTACTATATGGACAATGGAATGTTTACCGCTCATAGGTTTGATAGGCGTGCTTAACCTGGGTTTGAACAACAGCATAACCAGGTGTTAGTTAAATGTCTTTTAAGGATATTTTTGAAGCTTGTTGTGTTTGTGATGGGTTTTATTGCCTTATTGTAAAAATTCTTAGGCTGCTGGATGTAATGAAATGGAAGTTCCTATGTGGTATGTTGCGACAATTCCACTGTTTATAGATTGCAGTTTTTGCATTGTGTCATGGGTTGCATTACAACTGTAGGTCAGATTATTGTATCATAACATTTCATATTCCTATCATATATTTAACTGCAATGTCTATATTTCTTTCCATTTACAACATTTGATTAACATGCCATTTCAATAGTGCAGCAAGACATTGTTTGCAAAAACATCCCATCCCCAACAGGGAGAACTAGTCAGTCCTCCTGTTGTGCATATATCTTAATTTTGGATGCACTCTGCTATACTTTCCTGTTCCCTAAACAAGCACTTTATTGTACAGTAATAATGAGGTAAATAGTAAGAGTGACCCACAATACAGATGGCCCTACATGTCCCATAAAAATATTGTTGCTATTTCTCTCTCCATCTGTCTGCATCTGTCTCCGTGCACCCCCTTCTGCTTCAGTAAGTTGTCACTGTCCTTCATTTGTGTGATTTAAATGAAGTGAAGTAAGAAATCCTTTGTGGCATGATGAGATAGTGCTCATATGTACAGACAGAGTTTGTAGTACCTTCTATGGTTCTAACCTAGGCATTACATTTCTTTAACTACACAATTTTATGTGTAGCTGTCACCTACATATTGTAATGAGCCAACATTACCCTGCTTCTGTCATAAGCTCCTTGGACGCCACCTCCCTCTTCCCTTGGCTGTATATCATTTCCCTTCTGTGTCATTAGTCTTCCTCCTCCACATTGTTGCAATATCTGGCACTGAACACCAACTGCAGCTGAGGCTAAACAGAGGCACACAGATTATGGCAAACTCCCGTGAGTTTCTGCTGTCAGCAGCATTACAGTGGTACCCTTCATGCGGCTGTGCTTAGCTCTACTTTTCAACAAGCTGAAGAGTTGAATGTACACCTTATAGTTGTCTAGAGGGTAATGAAGATTATCCAATTACTGGCCATTAATATTCCAAAATTGGTCAGCCCAGTCAGCGTGCCCATTGTAAAACCTAGCACATGCCAACGGAAAACGGTCCAGTTGCCTGAACTTTTTTCCATTGGTATATACTATTAACTTTTTTTTTTTTTTTACAAAAATTAAATAAATAAAAACTGAAATCCAGACTCTGGACATAACAGAGAGACAGGGTGGAGAAAATACTAGGAAAACTAGGTACGTTATTCAAAACTAAAGACACATTCCTGATTTTCTATGTATTTCCTCCATTCTGTCTCTCTCCTACCCCTAACCTGCCAGAAAAGTTTTTTTTTATTTAAAAAAAAGAAAACAAAAATGGAGCAATGGAGACATTCTTTTGTTCCTTTCAAAAGCACTAGTCCCATACGCATGTGCAGTACATCAGAAAAGGCAACACGATATATACTAGCCATGGAAGGAAAGCACGGCACCATTATACAAAGACATTATTTAAGAAAAGTAAGTATTTTTTTTCTTAAATAATGTCATTGTATAATTGCAATAACTGACTCTGATTAAACCACACCAACTGTGGGCAAATCTTAATATTCCACACAGATGTCTTTGGCTATTCTTTAAGTAATACATGCATTTGCATGTTCTGCAATCTGCTGTCATAGTATGCTTCCAAAGTATAACTTCCTATGTGGTGTGTTTAGTCAATACTCATGTATGTAAGTTTTTCTTGGAATTCTTTCAAGGTTCAAATCCAGATGCATGCAAAACTATTTTGCTTGTTTTGTATTACTCCTGTGACTTTAAATGTTGGCTATACCTTTCCCTAACACACCATTATTTTGTTCCTATATTAATACACCTGCTCCCTATTGTGAAACATGTCTTGCACAGATCATGCCTGAACAATAATGCTGATAAAGCAAACAGGAAGACAACACAAATATATGCAGAAATGAAACATGTACTAATGTGTTATGTCTGTATTGTGTATTGTGTATGCCTGTCGCCAAAAGTCCACCTCTTCCTACCACTTCTGTGTCATCCAGTACATTTCTTTGATTCCAAAATGTTTCCATGTGTTTCATAATTCGTATAAGGACTTATTAAATTCAACAGCCATGATAAATGTGCAAATCATTATACATGAAATATGACCATAAGACATATCCATTCTGTATTCCAACAGGTTCACATATGGTTGTATGCGTGTAATGCTTCCTGTGTGAAAGTCAACAAAGAACAACACTGAGTATTGTTAATTCCCATTCTAAGTTCAATGCCTCAAGCTATGATTAGTTGTGCTCTAATACTTTGCCATCAGCAGTACCAATGAGCTTGACAGTACTGCTCTTCAGTTAGAGAGTAAAAAAAAAAAATGACAACAAATATCTCTTTGTTTAGATGCACAATGTCTGTATGTCTGCATTGAATTTTGACATATTTTTGTGATTTCAAATTGATGTTGCCTCGACCAATTCAGTCTATTAATGTACGTCTGGTCTCCAATGGTTCATTTGCAACTATGTTACAATGCTGTCTAACCTACTCACACATATTCCATCACTGTTATTCTGCAGTGCACTGTATAGTGTGGGAAGTGTCTGTTTGTACTGTTACTGCACATTGTGTAAGCATGAGACAAGACAAGTGTGCAGTCATCCCAGAATTAAGTGACAGAAGTATTTGATTGATAATCCACTGGTTTGCAACTGTGATTGTCACAGGCGTCCTATAGTATGAAACAGGTACATGACCCTCACAGTAACACAGATCTATGTTCAGCTACCGAAAAACAAAAAAACAGAACAGAAGACAGTGAAACTGACAATTACAAAGCAATGACATCATCAAAAATAAATTCATCGAATGGCCATAGTTGGGCAACAATCAGGAAGTAATGCTATGCATAAATTAAGTGAATGGAAACCTTTTAAATTTGCCCTATTCCCCACTGTTGAGCAGAGTTGGTATATATAGTTAGGGTGAATGTTGGGAGCCAGTCCCCGACCTTGGTTTGTTGTGTTTGCAATGTTGGCCGACTATGGCCATTCAATGGCTTTTTTTGAAGATGCTGTTTTTTTGGTAATTGCTGGTTTTGCTGTCTTCTGTTTGATATTTGGCCCTTTAGGTATTTTATTTTTCAGTAGCCGAACTTAGACCCCAGTAACACAATGTACAAGAAGGACAGTATATAAATCTTGGGACAATCACAGTGCTGTTATGCTGTGTGGTGCACAGTACCATCTGTTCTAAACAGTGAATTTTTACCAATTACAATTGTACTTTTTCATATCATTAAATTCAGACTTCGTCTGTGTTGCTTCCAACTAATGCTGTGCTCTCTAGATAGTTAGGAGGTTCTATTCTCCCAGTGGGAGACTTTGTGTGTGTGTGTGTGTGTGTGTGTGTGTGTGTGTGTGTGTGTGTGTGTGTGTGTGTGTGTGTGTGTGTGTGTGTGTGTGTGTGTGTGTGTGTGTGTGTGTGTGTGTGTGTGTGTGTGTGTGTGTATGTCTGGGAGGTATAGTGATATATAAGTAACATAACAAAAAATGTACTGAATGGTAATCCAGCCAAACACATAACAACTAACCATTTGGTATGTTTTTTGTTATTTTAGTTGTGTATGTGTTTTGTCATTACATAGATAATCAACACTTCAGTGAGAAAGGTGCTGTGTCCATTTCCCTGAGGAGAATATATTTAACTTTGCACTTATCTCCCTATATACTTTATCCCAATTTTGAAAGAAGCATTCTCTCTGCAACACAATTATGAGGTCATCCTTTTAAAAGTGGACTCTCTCCTGTTAAAAATCAGACTCCTCCTGTGGCACTTGTGAATAATACTGCTCATTCTAGATTATGTAAATAGATGGGATGTTCAGTTCTCAGTGTGGGAAACTTATGTGCCTTGGGGGTATAGTGGCAGGTAAGTAACACTTGCTGTGTCCACTCCCCCTGAGGAGAATACATTTAACTTTGCACACAGGTCTCTTATCTCACTTTGACAGAAACATCCTCTATGCAACACAATGATGAGGTCATCCCATCAAAATTGCACTCTCTCCCCTTAAGAGTCAGACGTCTCCTGTGGCACTTGTAAATAATACTGTGTTCTCTAGATTGTGTAACAAGATAGGTAGGAGGTCCATTGCTCACTTTGGTAAACTTGAATGTGCGATAGGCATGTATACATTCAGGTGAGCATGTCCTCATACACACCTTTGCTCAATCAACTTCCATGCTGGAGAAACCTTATAATCTGCTAGATTACTCCACCATCCCCTTGTCCCACATCTAACAAAACCTTTTCTGTGCAACACACTGATGAGATCATTCTAAAGTGTACTCTTACACTATAGAAGTCAAACTTTTTCTTCAACACTTGTGGCTCACACAGTGATATTTAGAATGTGTAACAAGTAGGTAGGTGGTCCAAACACAGCAGTAAGTACAACATCTGTGTAGAGTTCATAATATATTGGAATGCTTTCTCTCACACTTACAATTTGTAAAATTATACTCAAGTGGCATGTTTTGCCTTGAACCATCATCCAACATTAATATAGTGAGTTTTAATCATATCAGTGCTTCTACATTGAAGTGGTGACGTCATCCCCTCAAAAATGCTGTATGTCTCACTTGTAGTGAGGCTTCTACTGTGGCACATGCACTTAATGCAATGACTTGTAGATTATGTTACTAGGTAGGTGTGATGTTTGAATCTCACCATGTTGAACTTGTCTATGAGGGGCTGTAGCATCAGGTAGGTATCAATCCAATTCCACATATGGAAACTTTTAGACAGATAAGTCCCCCTTCACTTATACTACTTCCCATAACAACATCTACTCTACAATATACTGATGAGGTCATTCTTTCCAAAGTGCACTCTTGCACTTTCAAAGTTAGACATCTCATGTTCATAGGTTCATAGGTTCATACTAGGCTATCTGCCCTAGGGCATTTATAAGCCTAGCCAGAGTGTGTTTGGCTTTTGCCACCTATTTTAAATTAATTTTGCTATGCCCTTTTTTGAGGTTAGTATACTGTGCCTCTGTCTAACAGTGACAGAAGTGATACCCGGGGTAAACCTACGATCTCCCATTTACTCATCAAGATTCCTCTTGAAGAGAGTCAATGAGGGACTCTGCCTAACCTGGACTGGGATTTTATTCCAGAGTGAAGGGAGCCTCTGGGTTATGAATCTGTCCTTCCACGCATGTCCTATTTATTTCAGTGCTGAGGTTCAAGTCTCTCGAGCGCATAGCTTGATGGGATTTGGATTTTCTGAGGTGCAGCATGTCCATTAATTCCAGGTTGGACATGGCTTTATACGTCAGGCACAGATCGCCTCTGAGCAGGCGGTATGCCACTGAGTAGAGCTGGAGTTTCTTTAACCGGGCAGCATATGGCATCTGTTTGAGCCCTTTGATCCTCTTGGTGAGGTACCTTTGGGGTCTTTCCAGTTGCTGCAGGTGTCTGGTAAGGTACATCCCAAAAAGGGCATTGTACTCAATTATGGGCCCGATGAGGGATGAGTAAAGAGGTACGATGACCTCCCCTGATCTAGATGTGAATCCCTTCATGATTAGGTGGGCTATATAAAATGTTTTTCTAACCACTTTGGCCACGTGGTTGTCAAATGAGAGATTGCTATCAACTTGCATCCACAGGTCCCTAATTACTTCTTCTGTACTTAATGGATTACCACCTATGTGGTAATTTGTGGGCACTTTGTTTTTGCCAAAGGGGATGACTATACACTTTTTGGTGTTTAGCTTGAGGCCATGGCTCTGGTACCAGTTGTCTGTTTCTAAGAGGCCCTTTTGGAGGATGCTTGTGTCGGATGGAGAGTTGATTATGGCGCCCAGTTTGCAGTCATCTGCAAACTTGGTCAGCCGCAGTCCTTCCGTGTTGGCCTGTACCTCCAAGAAATATATACCGAACAAGAGAGGTCCCAGGACTGAGCCTTGTGGGATGCCACTTGTAACTGGTTTGGAGTCTGACATGGCTCCAGCAATTCTAACCATGTGGTTTCTGTCCTTGCGCCAGTTTGCAACCCATCTAGTGACATAAGGGTTTATATTTAGGCTGGTGAGCTTATCTATGATGCCCGAGTGGGGTATTGTATCGAAGGCTTTTGTGAGGTCCAGGTAGGCTGTGTGAACCACCTTCCCCTCATCAATGGCCTTGGTGACAGTTTCAAAGAAATCGACCAGGTTTAAGAGGCAGGATCTGCCCTTAACAAAGCTGAACTGGGTAGGATCCAGTGTCTATAGATCCCCAATATCTTTATGTATGAAGTCCATGATGATCCTTTCCATAGCTTTGCAAAACAAGCTAGTCAGGCTTATGGGGCGATAGTTTCCAGGATCCGTTGAGGAACCACCTTTGTAGAGAGGGACCACTGTTGCTGTACGCCACTCTTTGGGTACATATCCTGTAGTAAGGCTGAGATTGAATAGTAGTTTATGTTTGGGTTTAGCTCTTCTTGGAGTTCATGTAGGATGCAGCCCGGGACACCGTCTGGTCCCATTGATGCTGTGTTTTTTGCTTTGGAAAGGGTGGCTCTTACCTGAGCATCTGAGATGTCAGGGTGGCAGCACTCTGCTGGGATAGATATTTGTCCTTTTGGTGGGGAGGTGGGGGAGAAGTTTGCGCTGAACCTGTCAGCTAGGATGTTGGCAATGTCTGTGGGTTTGATGTATTTTTTGTCATTTTGGACTAATTCTGAGCATATCTGGGAATTCCCACCCAGGTTCCTAACATAACTAAAGAAAGTCTTGTGATTATCCTTAGTGTCCTGTGCAATTTTTCTCTCGAAGCTGGCCTTAGAAGATTTTATGACTGCCCATAGTTTTTTGCTAATACTGATCAGAGATGCCTTCCCTTTTAGGGATTTTGCTCTATCATGTAGTAGCTTCCTCCTTCTATTGTATAGTTTATTTATGGCTGGGGTCCACCAGACAGGACGTCTGCCTTTGGAGGACTGGGTCTTGGTTTTATCTGGGATTGCATGATCCATGCATTCCTGAAGGTGTTCATAGAATGTGTTTATAAAGGATTCTGCGGTCTGGACCGTATTTTCCACAGGCTCGGGGGCTTTGAAGGATTCCACCTCGGTTTTGAGGACTGTGAAATTTGCTTTAGAGAAGCTTTTCACTGTGGTTTTCTGGGCAGGGGGTGGGGTCGGGATGTGAATATCTAGTGAGATTAGTTTATGATCTGATCTTACCAGTGAGGGATACACTTCTGGTCTAGAGCATAGAGTCCCCATGTTGGTGATGATCAGGTCCAGTATGTTTTCCCCTCTTGTGGGGGTGGTAACAAGTTGTTCCATAGCATTTGAGTTTATAAATTCTAGGAACCTTTGGGCTAGGGTGTTGGAGCTAGAGTAATGCTCCCAATCTATGTTTGGGTAGTTGAAGTCGCCCAATATAATGGTGTTTGGAGAGACCTTCATATTTTCCAGTGTTCTCAGGAAGGCCGGGTGGGGTTCCTGGGTTTGGGATGGTGGTCTGTAGCAGGCTATAAACTGGAAGGCAGTTTTACCCACTGTTAGTTGCACATGGATAGTCTCTGATGCTTCGTGCTGTGCCACCAACCTGGAGGTGTGGGTATCTTTGACGATATATCATCATATCTTTGATGTGGTGCTTGTGTTTTTTACACTGTCCTCTAGAATGCATAACTAGATAGGTAGGAAGTTCAAATACAACAGGGATTACCTTCAGAATGCATGTGATTGTAAATGGATTCAGGACTGGCTTACTTTCATTTGCAGTAACAACATTTACACCCCCAGATGGCTGTAATAGTCATTTTAACACACAAACATCACCTTGACAATACACTGCTGATCCCTTCATAGATACTGTATACATCACCTGTACTCAGAATTATGGTGCTGGATGCTGATATTGTGTGTATAGATTGTGTAACTAGATAGGTTGTTTAGGTCCATCTTTACTTTAATAGTTTGATTGTGATTACTGTCATATGCAGTTGGTTAATCCTCAGCCACCATTATGCAAACTTCCACTTAAGAGATGTATTTTCAGTGTCACAGTGTTACACTAACACATTCTACCATCCCCCAGGGAAAATAAATGTTTGTCAACTCAACGATTATATAATGCTACCATACCTTTAGTATCTCTCAGTTGTAGTGTGATTTCTCCTGTGATGCATGCATTATGTAACTATATAAGTAGGAGGTTAATGTATACCTGTGAGTGTGTCTTTCACCCTCATACTGTGTAGTCTACTCTTCAAATACATATATGATGTCTAGCTGTGCAGTGTTAGTGTGCCCTTCAAACTTATCTTAGGTAGTTAGTTCAAATCCAGTCATTAGTGCTCAGACTATGTTGTGTCAGTCTAATTGTCACTGTATAGGCCGCTAACACTGTTGTCAAACACATCTGCTGTGTACATTAATGCATGTTGAATGCTCTTACAAAAAACTAGAATAATTTGTTACATAGCAATGCTTTTAGTCAGAGTAATGATGACGTGATTGCATTTTCCTTACTTAGTTGTATTAAGCACTCTCTTCTGGCACAAGGAAATGAAACAATATTCTGTATGTTGATGCATTACTACAGCAGTAACAGGCACACATATCCCTTGCAGCAATAAGATGGTGCAATGCCTTGAAATACTAACATATCTCACAATTGTAGTGACACTTCTACCGTGATGCATTTATTCTCTGCAATGTCTTGTATTTTCTGTAGTCATATGCACAGGGGTTCAAAACCCACATTCAGTGCCTGTTAGCATTGTGTGGCTTTATTCTGTAATGTGTGAATGGCCACCACCACAGTTATGATGTGTACATATACAGTGGGAGAGGCCTACCCCATCCCTTTTATCTCAAAGAGATTGTTTGTGGCACAATCATATGATGTAATGACTTAAAAGAGGTGGAGTATCATAATTTCCTTGCTGTTATCTCAACTCAGTATTTTATTAACTTGTTTATCACATCAACTCTCCTTTGTTGCATTGCAGCTTAATGTCCCTCTCATATCCTTTGTTACCATGTCAGTTTTTATTTATTTGTATAACTCAAGCATTGTCTTTGAGAGTAATTATCATTATATCAATATGGCGGTATTTATGTTACAAATGTTTCTTTTGCAATCCAGCACATTTGCCTGAACTACCTGAGTACATTTTTGCCCAGTTCCTCTCCACTCTTAATTACTTCTGCAGTACAACCAATGTTGTGTGCAGTTCTCCCATTTCACTTTCCCTCCTTCAGAATTCTTTCACTGTACTTAACCTTAGTATTTCTGGGTGACAGCACATGAGTATATTAGGTTTGCCTGTAGGCAAGTTGTTTTGTTTATGTTCTGTGCTTGTGCTTATAAACACCTTTACATGACCATGAACACTATTGCTGGCCATCAAAAGGTGCTTGCAAACTTGAAGGTGCGATGAGCAGCATGCATATTTGATTATCACTGCTGCTTGTTACCCTGAACTGCTTAAATCTGTAGGCTTAGCACAATCCCTACACAATTGTTAATGAATCCCAGGGATTATTTTGCAGTTCAATGAATATAAATGGCATATCTAGGCTAATGCATCTAAGTCACCTGGCTTAAGTCCATTTTTTTTGTTTTGTTTTGTTTTTATGCTTGTAATTTAAGCTGTATGTAAAAGGTAGCACTCTATGTCCCACATTCCAAGAAGTCTTGGGCTTGGATTAGCAGCCATGGTGAGCTGTTATCAATGCCTAAGTTTAAAGTTGTGACTGTGCATATGTTAATGAGAACTGTGACAGTCCTATACCTGATTGTAGCAGCAGATTCAGGCTTACTTTACTGATCAAATTCATTTTTCTTCAAATGTCTACAATGGCAAGCTCACAAATGTACAAAGCTGAATCACTGATGATGCCTTTTCAACTCACTTAGCATCTCGACATGGTAAAAAAGCTCTACCTGTGTCGGGAATTAAGTACTGCAGGCAGTACATTTGGGGAGCCAGATTGTCTTCAGTCCTTAGGTCTACACACATATGGAGCTATATTAAAGGCTTTGGTAGTGGGGTGGGACAGCCTAAGGCCATGTACATGTATGATTTTGTGCAATGTGAAGGATCTCCAAATTTGTTAAAAACAGAAGTATTTCCATAGTGGTCAAATGACCCCAAATCTCCCTTCCTTACTCTTCCTGGACAGGTCAGATGCAGGCCATCATGCCCATATTTACCAGTCTTCACTTCATTTGTAGCTCTTGTACAGGATGGTCATATGGCCATGCAGCTCCACCAGTTAGTCAGACATAGATTAAACTATTGCAACAAAGAACACTGCCTGGACTCAAACTCCCAGCTGAATCATCAGGTAGGTTTGGGACTTTGACTGGAATTCATACTAAGAATACATAGTTATGAAATCACATTGTCTGTTCTTAGTGTACAAGAATTCATTTAATTCAACACCTTGGTGATGCAAGATGTTGGTATGAGTGAACCTCCCCCCAGGATAATATTATCAGAGGAGGCATGGTGGATTGCACAATTCAATGTATCAGAAATGGAAAGCTTCTGGCATCCCACTCTCACTATGTTCAGTTTTTGCAATTTGGTGCTTCTGCTGTATTTGAATGAAAGAGTTTTAATGTAATATTACCAGACATTGATAAAATAGTGTGTTGATTTAATTTAGGGTAAAAAAAAAAATGGATAGATGTTTCTGTTTGCTCACAGTCATGACTTTTTTTCAATGAGAAAAGTTTAGTGTAATGATTAAATTTATGTGTGCAATAAACAGCTGATTTTTTAAATTATATTGACCATGTGACACACCAAGCTGAGCTGTTACTCCATGCCCAAGTTCAAAAGCTATGGCTCTACACAGACACATGAGTACTGCAACAGTTCTATGCACAATTACAGCAGGGGAATGAGGCTCACCTTACTGACAAAATTCAGTGTCCTTGACTGGAATCTTGTCAGGCTTATATACAGTAACTATATTTTATATTCAGTCAACATGGTCCTTCTCATTTTGCATCACACCATTTCTTTCTACTTCTCTCTTTCAGTGCTACTAGATCTGTCCTTATATCATCTTTGACTTATAATATGACATAGCTCTTTATGGTCTAATAGAGTATAATGCAGACCAGGCATCCCAGAGTGTTAAACAAATTTTCATAGCTATGTAGCAAAGTATTGTTCTCTGTACACACATCATGAATTGTTTTCACTATATCAAGCTTAGAGTAGAGGTTTACAGGTAGATACTAGGCAGGCAGTCCAGGAGACCATTAATGAGCCTAGCTCAAATTTCCAATTTTTCTGAAGCAATAAATGTCACACAACAGGCAGATGAAGTTTGTGGGACTCAAACCCTGTTTCACAGGAAGTAGCTCATTAATCCTCTTCACGCATATATCAAGCAAATAGTTGAAAAATCCATTATAGCTATCTGCACTTCATCTTGTTATTTAGTTTTTTCATTTATCCCCAACTAAAAGATTTCTGATTTCTGATAGCGTGACAATGCCTGGTACCCTGTATAAGTAAATCAAGTTCATGGTAGGTGTCAGCATATTGTCTCTAACCTCAAAACTTTAATAATTTGAACATATTTCATGTTATCCTCTGGCCAAGGATCATACTTAATCAATGTGTTGTATTTATTTGTATCTCTTACTCTGTACTGTGAATAAATCCCTTAACTAGATAGTTATCTTGGGGTGTGTCTAAAAAAAGTCTGGCAAAGATCTATATGGATCAGTGCTCTACCCCAGAAAATGAATACATAAAAACAAGCAAACAAACAAATAAGTACATAAGCAAATAAATAATTTAACTCGTCTTCAATAAATTTTTCTGTAGAGCTTTTACTGAGTCTTATGTTTCACATAATTACGATTCACACATTTTGGACATTAGTCACTCTGAATACTTCTACTGCCCAAATAAATTGGTTTCATAGTTCTTCTCTAGTACATTTCCTCTTTTTGACTGCAAATATATTTGACATATTTTATTCACATTAGCAACATGATTTGTCTTGTCTGTAATATAACCAACTTTTTATAAGCTATTCCCTTCTATATTGTGCATGACCAGACTTCTGGAATTCTTATCTGAGATCATACACCTGTGATTTTGGTGATTTATTTTCTTTATATTCTCACAAAATATCTTGTTGTCTCCTTCACGTCTATTACTCTTCATTTAACTACTTAACTTCATTCAACACAACTTTACTGGCTCTAAATTGATTACATTGACCATGCAACACACCAAGCTGAGCTGTTACTCCATGCCCTTTTCAAATTAATCCACCTCTTATTTGATCATTTTGCATGTCACAAGCAATTCTGCCTCATGCTAATGAATTGCATAACATATCAAACTCACAATATTTAGTTAGTTCCTTGGCTCCCTACCGAAATGTTGGAACTTGTAGTACTGAGTGTTGACGGACAGAAAAAAAAAGAAGGTTGAAAATCTAGGAGAAAAGTGAGTCTCAAACATTGTTCTTCACCCCCTACACGCTCTAATTTTGGGGGCATGCCAAACTTATATATACCAACTCTGAAGTTGCCACACATTGGATAAAAGGGAATATTCCAGGAAATTGTCATCTTGGATGTCATATATTTAAGTTAATTGTTTCAGCTATTCAGTCTCCATGTTTCATGACTCAGTCTAATGGGTCCTGACATTTCAAATGGTTACCAGTTCCTTAGTTCAATAACTTGTGTATCAATATATGAATGGGAATTTGTACCCTCGTTAAGTGGAAATGTCAGGAGTATAGCAGATGTTTTTTTTTCTCAGAGCACAATAGTTCTTAATTACTGTCTCACTAGTGCTCTGGTCTATTCAACTCTTAATCGAAAGCTGAAGTATATTTTATACTTTGATAGATTCATCCCCTTCAGAATGTAGAATTTTCAGGCTTTTCACATGTTCTATTCCACATACATTTTTTCCAGTTTTTAGGAGAATTTCTTTGCAGACATAAACTTATCAGAAACTTTAATTGTTCTCTGTCTCAGATAAATAAACATTGTTTATGGCCTCACTTGTATTTGTATTGACTTCACTTTTGACAGTAAACAACATTTTTGTTTTACTTTAAAGAAATGAAACAACAGATATAAGTTGATGTATTGTCAATCTGTATAAGACAGTGAAATACCAGAATAATCTATACTATATGAATGCATTCATCCTTGTACTCTGATGCTGTAATTGATGCTAAACATTTAAAGAAGCAGTACCATATGGTGCATAGTCCAAACCTACACGCTGTGTCTTTGTATGGGATGCATCACATTCCCAGACATCCCACGCCAGTCTGCAGCAGTGTCTATCATAGTCTGCAGCCATGCATCTCACTAAATCACATTGTTAAGGGTGGCTAGAAGGCATGTATAAATAGAAATGGGCAAGGTAGTTTGCCATGTGGCTAGCATGACCACCATGCTAGTCAAGGAAATGTGGGATGCCCATGATTCTAAATATGAAAAATGAGTGATGTGTCTGGCATTTGAACATGTCCATTCAGTACAAGTATGTATGTTGCGACAAGCAGGAGTAAAGCTCAACCAAGCAACTATGCATTGTAGGGTCCTACAGGTAACATACATGATCTCTCATATTTTACCAGTGTTACTGCTTAGTACCACATTGTTTGGCAATGCCTTTCCAAAGGCTGCATCGGTAGGCTGAGGAGAGAAACAGTGACCACATCTGTAAACTTTTTAGATTGCATGATGGGTGATTGGTATCATGGATGTCCACTTCAAACATCTGGCTGCCTTACTGTAGTATGCTGCAATGCACAACACAGAAAACAGAATGCCAAGTTCTTGGCATGCAGCCTATAGTACATCCTCTGGCTGTGGATTAGTGTGGCAGCTACATATCATATGATGCAGATGGTGGATGAAGGGAAATGCCAAACAGTTTGGAGGAGTATAGCAGAAACAATGTCCCTCCCTGTTTTGTATGACAGGTTTTTGATTATTTTATGACATTTACTTTAGAGGACCTGTATAAAAGAAAAAAAAGGCAATTTTCTAGATGCAAAATAGTGTAAAAATGTGGTTTATGACATAATAAAGTGCAAATATGCACTACTGTTTTGAAGGAATTGTGACACAGAAGAAATTTTGCAGTGCACGTCATGTGAACTGTGTATGAGACAGCCATCATGTATGGCAATTGTGAGACACTCATAGATCATCATATGTACAGATCACAGTCCAAGCAGAAAAGCAGAACACAGAGACCATAAAAGACATGCTCATCAGCACAAATACACTTCACTGGGCATCTTTTGTGACTGCCATGAAAGACCAAGACATTTTCTGAATGTACAGAGGATGCATGAAGTAATCCACAACCACAGCTACATAACATAGTGTAAATTGGCAGTCATTTTCTTTTTTGATTTATAATTTATTGACCAGGTTAGTACACTGGTCCATGAAACCTTTTTGGGCATGGCACAGGCAGAGAGGCTTCATAGGTTCATAGGTTCATAGGTAAGTGCTAGGCTATCTGCCGGAGGGCATCTATAAGCCTAGCCAGAATGTGTTGGCTTTCGCCACCCCCTTAGATTAGTTCCCTGTGCCTCTGTAAAGCAGAGCTATTAGTTCCCTGTGCCTCTGTCCAGCAGAGCCACTGCAGTGATCCCCGGGGTAAGTTTTCTGTTTCCCATCCACTCGTCAAGGTTTCTCTTGAAGAGTGGTAGTGAGGGGCTCTGCCTAATGTAGATTTTAATCCTGTTCCAAAGTATGGGGAGTCCCTAGGACAGGAATCTATCCCTCCAACACATCCTACTTATCACTGTGGTGTGGTTTAGATCCCTAGAGCATGTGGCTCTCAGGGATTTGTTTTTTTTTTTTAGGTGGAGCATGTCCATTGGACATGGCCTTGTATGTCAGGCAGAGATCACCTCTGAGTAAGCAGTATGCAACTGAGTACAGCTGCAGTTTCTTCAGTCAGGCTGCATACGGCATCTGTTTGAGGCCAGTAATCCTCTTGGTAAGGTATTTCTGTGGTCTTTCCAGCTGTTGCAGGTGTCTTGTAAGGTACATCCCAAATGGGACATTGTACTCTATGATAGGTCTGATGAGTGATGAGTAGAGGGGCACAATAACCTATTTCATTCTAGATGCGAGCCCTTTTGTGATTAGGTGGGCCACATAGAAGGATTTTCTAACCACCTTGGCAATATGATTATCAAAGGAGAGATTACTATCTACTTGGGTCCCCAAATCCCTTTATTACATTTTTTGTATTTAGGGGACTACTACTTATGTGGTAGTTCACTGGTAGTTTGTTTTTTCTAAAGGGGATGACTATGTATTTTTTGGCATTTAGCTTTAGGCCATGATTTTGATACCAGGTATCCGTCTCAGTGAGACCCTTCTGGAGGATGTCTGTATCAGCCAGAGAGTCAATTATGGCCCCCAGTTTGCAGTTGTCTGTGAACTTGGTCAGCCATAGTCCTCCTGTGCTTGACTGTACCTCTGAGAAGTATATACTGAACAGGAGGGGTCCCAGGACTGAGCCCTGGGGGATGCCACTTATAACTGGTTTAGAGTCGGACCTAGAGCCTGCAACTCTCACTGTGTGGGTTCTATCCATGAGCCAATTGGCAACCCATCTCATGACATAGGGGTTTATATTCAGTCTGGTGAGCTTGTCTGTAATACCAGAATAGGGAATGGTGTTGAAAGCCTTTGCAAGCTCTAGGTAGGCTGTGTAGACCTCCTTTCCCTCATCTAAAGCCTTGGTAACTGTCTCAAAGAAGTCCACCAGGTTTAGAAGGCATGATCTTCCCTTAACAAAGCAAACTGGGTAGGGTCCAATGTTTGGAGGTTCCCAATGTCTCTGTTAATGAGTTCCATGATGATGTGCTCCATAGCCTTGCAGACCAGGCTAGTCAGGCTCCTTTGTGGAGTGGGATAACTGTTGCTGTGCACCACTCTATGGGTACGTAGCCTGCAATCAAAGGTTTATATCATACAATCATAGCTCTAAGTACACACAATGAAACAATATTACTAATGAAAACAAAACAAAGTCTCAGAAATACTGATATTCCCCACCTCACACCAGACAATTGACAAATTAACATATGTTAATCCTCCATGTAAATACAACTTAAATATTATATTCAGCATAACTATTTTCAAAAAGAACAACACAATGAAACTGTGAAATTATAGTGCCTCCCAAAATTTGTGATTATTTACGTTGATTTCTGTAGCAATCCTGCTTATTTGCTGTTAAAAATGTTGTTTTATGTAGCCCAGCAAATGGCTGAATGTTCTCAGCACTTCTAATAGAATCAGGAAGGGTATCTAAATATTTTTGTTAAAGGTTTGGCTGGAATGGCCACAGCAAAAGATGGTTCTGAAAAATGCTGTGACTGAAAGATTTCTAAGTAAGCATGGGCTGTTTCTTGTTTGAAGCCTATTTCTAAAAGTGGATGGCAGGAATTGTCATGAAATAAATTAAATATCAGCATATTTAATAAGCAGGGAAGGTTGCTCTATCTTTGCCGTGGTAACCACTTTGAGTTTTACAGTATAATACTTCTATGTTTAGTGACAGGACTCGCAGGAATTTATCTTTTTTTTTAGCTACTCAACTTCTTCACTTCCTCTCGAGTAATCCTAGCTCACAGCATAGTCCACAAACCAGAAAAATGTCCAGCATTAAAAGACATCACTCATCACTTTTCTTCAGCCAGAACCCTTTGTTCAAAAAATAAACTCTTCCTCATAGCATATACATTACACAGCTCAGCTGGTAACTGTTTTACTAATGTCATACGTATTCTTTCACAATAGTGATAATCCTGACATTGCTTATTCTTCGAATAATAACCCTGAATCAAGAGACATTTAAATGTATCTCTCTTGCATCTGAGTCTATCCATTCACAAGACAAAAATTCCTTACATTATCACTACTTTCCATTGTTCCATCCATACTTACCATAGGAATTTTTCACCTAAAACAAATTTCTTTTACCACCTCCTGTTAGGCAGTATCTAATGCCTCCAATAATACCTTTTATCTATACAAGCAAAAACTAATAAAAAATCTCTGATGTGAAGTATTCAATCTTAGTTGTGAAATCTGTCTCTACTATCATCTCAATGACTTTCATTCAAACATCAGGAAATCTACACCACAAGCCTGGGCCCACTAACATCTTCAGATGTCTTACCATTACCCCATACATAACAAATATCTCATCCACAAATTCTCACATCTCTTAACCCGTACTATCATTCTTCAATATCAACATTCACAACATTGCTAAAAAATCTTTTGTGCATGGGTACCAGCATATGTTCTTGATGCAATTGACATCCTTCTAGCTGATCTCACATATGAAACAAGATGAGGAGTAAAACACAGCTAAATATCACTCAATATCATAGAAATTGTCCACTTTTTCAAATGCAGAAATCCTCATCAGTCTCCTAAAGCTTAACAAAAATAAACATCTTCACTTTTTCTTTGTCTTATTATAAATTCCTCCAGTAATGACCACACTCTAAAAAAGGTATCCTGGGCTAGATTACATCCATTATCTCTCAAAAAACCTTTATACTATGAGTCTGAAGCAATGATTGGAACAGCACTAATAAATACATCTCATTCAATGTATTTCATGTCACACAACTAGTTAATAAACAAACCAGATTCAGTTAATCACAGACAAAAACACTACTCGACTGAATATTAACTATTAATCCAAACAGTATAACAGAACTGGGTACCCTGCTAGATACTTTAATTGGCTGCCATCCTATCTTTGTTGTCCACTAATGAAGCCATAGTCTGAAAAGGTTTACTGTTGAAATGTGGAAAATGCATTGATCGACTGATGGAAAATGTCAACCCAAAATGTAGAAATATGTAACCTCTAAAAGAGAGAATAGCAAAACTGAATTACCCATCCAGCAAAATTCGATGCATTTAACATAGAATTAGGTGATGTCAGTCACTCATGCTATGCAGTGTAACTTACCATTAGACTGTCATGTCAACTGCACATGGTTTCCCCCCGCAAATTATATATACCAACTCTGAGATCACACTACAATGAGGAAATGGGTAAATTCCCTGTTCCTCACTGTACCACAATGTCCACTTAATATACTGAACTCAGATTACAGACTTACACTGCACATTCACTATTGTGTATTCGTTGTAATGTGGTTTGGCATTGTGCCTTTTTGGAAAGTGTCTTTCAAACACATCCCGTTCGATCACTGGCAGCACGAGATTTCAGTAGTAAATCATCTCAAAACATCAGCTATATTACAAATGTAAAAAATGCTGACTCTAACTCCTTTATCAATTCACTGTATCAATGTGACTGGACTCCTTTTGGACATCTCCCACTAGATTAGGCAGTCAGCACCTTCAGCTCTATTTATTCAACAGTCTCAATACTCTTGCTCCAGTAAGGGAAAAATATAAATCAAATTCTGGATAAAATCAAACAGCAAACTAGTAATACAACAAACAGATAAAGCATGGAAACACTGGCATACTAATAGGCTAACTGCCCTTGTGGAACATTATTTTAAGCCTAATCATGTGTCCTGCTTGAGACTCAAACCCCACACTTTGCATCTGTAAACTAAACACTGCAACTGTTATACCATCTCAGCCCCTAAGCAGAAGACAAGATCAAACCCCATATCATGTATCTGTGAGGCAAATACCTTAATCATTATGACAACTCATTTTCTACCAAATGAGGAGTTTAGGAACTCAAACCCTGTACCACAGGCGTTAAAGCCTGCGACCTTAATCTATAGGGCAACTTGTAGCACATTTTAGTCTAATAAGCAGCTTCATAACCACTCAGAAAAATTCATTCTAGCAGGGAAAGAAACTTCTAGACTGCTTTCCTAGAGTTTCATAACTCCAATCCTAACTCCTTCTCATTATCCATTAACTATCTGGTAAAACCAGGAAAATCCCCAAAATCTCTTCCCCCAACCTATCCATGATATTTTTCATAGGTTCAACTCACATTTTATAACATCAGAGACTGTACTAATGCAACAGCAAGCAACATGACCTCCTTTCCTCTTCATCTACATCAACAAAATCTCCATCCTTTTCTCTACAAGCAGTATCCATTGAATTCAATCACAAACAACTCAGTAAACTTAAACCGTGCTTTAGCAGCAGATAATATTCCTGCCAAGTATCAAAAACTACTTGCTAAATCTTTCTGTTATCCCACCTCTGTATTAATCAATCATTTAATATCCAAATCCACTGTCCACACATTATAGAAACAAACTTTATATCCTACCCTTCCTTAAGTATTGTTTGTGTCTTTCAGCTTTTCCCGGTTAGGGGTCGCCACAGCAGAACTCTGGTCCGCTAATGATTGGCAGTAGATTTTTACATGCTGAATTCCAGCCCTGATGCACAACCTTCAATGAAGGTATGCCCATTCATGCATGTCTACACACAGAAGACGCTCTAGCTGAGAATCGAACAGGACAACGTCTTACTGTGAGGCAACAATGCTACTGCAGCACCACCACCGCAGCCCTACCCTTCCTTAAGTATGTGAGTGCAAAATATTTTCACTTTTTCTTGTGTGTGTGCCATTTTAAGTATTTGTGAAGTTTTCAGATTTTTGCCCTTTAATAGATTCTGTGATTTAAATGGTTTCATTTCATTGGTGGGGTGTGTCTATATAAACTAACTTTTTGTAATGATTATTTCAGATTCTGCAGAAGTCCTCTGAGATGAAAATGCTTCACATGGAGTGGTTAATAAACTCTAGTGCACAAACCTTGTGTCCTTCTTGCTAGTCTGTTTGTGTTTCTTCTGGTTTTGATTGATTTTGTATTGCTTTGTTATCCTTCCTTAACTATATATATATATATATATATATATATATATACACACACACATATATATATATATATATATATATATATATATATATATATATATATATATATATATATATATATAGATATATATATATATATGTGTGTGTGTGTGTGTGTGTGTGTGTGTGTGTGTGTGTATTTATAAAGAAAGATCTTTCTATATCTTTTCAAAGCATTTGACACTATCTCTCACCATAAAATCATAGTGCACTCTTTCCACTCTTGGTTTCTTCCCTCAGTAATGACTTGGTTTATAGTTATATTTCTAACTTTACCCAAACACTAAAACGGAACACGATCTTCTCTTCTTATTTGCCGTTATTTAACCTATATATTTATAACCCTCTCTACATTACTTTATCTAGCTTCCATTCAAAATGTTGAGGATTCTACTTTTATTTTTTTTGCTTTCTCTATGACATCAATATAAACTTGTTTGTGTCTTTTGGCTTTTCCCAGTTAGGGGTCGCCACAGCGGAACTCCAGTCCACTAATGATTGGCAGTAGATTTTTTATGTGCCGAGTTGCCGGTCCTGATGCACAACCTTCAACGAAGGTACGCCCATTCACGCATGTCTCCACACAGAAGACGCTCTATCTGAGAATCGAACAGGACAACGTCTTACTGTGAGGCAACAACGCTACCGTAGCACCAACACTGCAGTCAATATAAACTATTACCCAGAAATCATTTATCTCCTTAAAAACCTGGTTTCCACACTTCCAACTTCTCCTAAATTGTTCCAAACTAAATTAATATTCTTTATCCTAATTCAATTGTACATACTAGTTTTAATTTTGCAATAATGTCCTGTCAAACTATTCATCTGAAAGTAGTGTGAACACTAAATGTCTTGGGGTTTCCATTGACAAACTACTTATCTTTTACACACATATTCAAAACATATTTGAAAAAAGAGGTTTTGAATTTGGAAGAAGAGGTAGGAATAGAGGGTGAACGGGAACAGAGTTTAGAGTGAAATCAGAATGAGACAGTAAGAGAAACACTTCAGCTAAAAAGATTTAGTAGAGCAAAAAAGGTGTTAGACATTGATGTGGCTATATTAGTCGGAATCATCACAATGTTATTCCAACTGAATTAGGGGATATTAACAAAAGTATCGCTTATTATTACCTTATGTTGGGGAGATGTTTTTGGAGCAGGCCAGGGGAGTTAAGTAGAACATTATTTACTTTATTTTTGAAGCAGATGGAATATATGTCATATAGTAGTGTGAATGGAGTTCCATAATTTTGAAACATAAGTGGAATAAAGGGATTCCCTGACAAAATTAAATGATTTTTTTAATGAGATAGATGATTGTGTCTACAGATTAAAGAATACCATTGTAAAGGGTTAAAGTTATGGGCATTTGTCAATAAAGGATAAAAAAGAATGTTGTTTTTCAGTTTTATTTGTGTATAACTTAAGTAACTTGACAAGCCAGTTTAGTTGTTTGAAGACTATGTGGTGGTGGGTCGAACTGGACATCTTAGTAGCACATTCAGCAATTCTTTCAAAGGAGATAGAATAAATTCATTTTTTTCAAGAGTGTGTAGTCAGAAATTTATTAACTTTATAAAGAAGACCAAAAACATTAAAACATAATGGTAACTAATTTTATTGAATGTGATTAGGATTGCAACCAGTTCCAGATTTGCATCATGAAAAATCTGGTGAGAAACAATGTAGTTACATATAAACACAGAAACTATCCCAAAGTTACTAGTGTATCTGAATGTGTGATGGTCATTATATCCTGCTATGCAGGCAGTGCTATCACTACAATGAAACCTGGTTTCTGTCGTTATACAAATTATGATGTCTTTAAGGTTTAAGAATCCCCTTAAGTTCAGAGATTTTGTTGTTTAGGCTTCTGACATTCAGCAGTGCTACCTTGATAGTGTCTAGACTGATGTTTTCAATTTTGGGATATCCATCAGGTGAACTCTGCTTAAAAAACACTCCCATCTTTAATAGCCTTATCTCACAGGGCTGAATCTGGATGCAGTCCCATGACATAAGAGGGAAGAGAGACTTTGAAGTTTAAATACCTTCTGTGTTTTGAGCATTAGTATTCAATGTTTTGGCTCCTCAGAGTTGTAACATTACAGATTCTATAGCAGATGTGAGATTCTGTTTTCTCTGTAACACAATGGCCTGAATGTTACTAATATATTTTGTGTTGAACATGCATGTGTGTGAGTAGTCACCCCCACCACCAAGTAAAATGCGTGTATGTGTTTTATTTTATAAAATTGCTGCTGCAACAAAGACATACTAAACATTAAAGTGGAAGAAAATAGTGTAAACCCTGCAATATAAGCATCTGTTTTAATTTTTACATGAAAAATATGGGTTACCAATGCACTTATTTCCTTGATCAAACTGTGAACATAACTGTAATATGTTAATTTAGTAATTAAGCAGATAATCTGCCATTAGAGCATCAGAACACAGATGTTTACTTGGAATGAAAATAGGTGAATTTCTTATTTGATATAAACCAGCTTTAGTGCAGAGTTAGCAGTTCAGAAATTAAAGCAATAATATGGCAAGCCCAGCATCGCAGCTGAAATAAATAGAATAGTTCTAAATAGCTTGACTGATGAATATTTGAATAAACGCTTCATCAAATGGTCTGTAGAAAATTTAAGCACTTAATGATGAGAAGAACTGAATAAATGAAACAGCCTAAGAGCAAAGCTTCACTTAATTAGATCATATCATACTTTAACCTTCTATGGAAGCTTGCAAAAACTCCTTTCTATACTCTTTTTTTTTTTCAAAAAACTTTTTATTGAATTTTCAAACATTGAAATAAAAATACAACAACAACAGAATTAAAATACATATTGAGAGAAAAAAAAATTAGGAGATGTATATGATCACACAATTTTGTATGATAAGTGTTTATATCTCAATGCAGTTTGAGAACATACAAAAACTATCTACAACATATACTAATGTTAACCTAAGAATATTCAAAATAGATATAGATCTAAAATGAAACAGGTATATAAATATAAAGGAGACTGAGGTCTATGAATTCCAAAAGGAGAGTAACCAACTATACACTATAAATAATATGTAACACCTTTTCCATAGCTTTGTTGATTTGTACTAATATATGTTCAGGCTAGAATTTTGAAATTATTCCAATTCAATTTCTAGCCAATTTTGGGTGATATAAAGTTTTATAAGTGAACATATGTATATTAGTACTTGTGAATCCAATTTGGAAAGGTAAATATTAGGTATGTGTAGTAATGCAGTCTCCCAGGATAGAGTGGATTTATGATATCCCATTTTCTGTAAACGGACTTTTAGAGAAGTCCAAAGTTTATGTGAGTGATAGCAAGACCAGAAAATATGTAGAAGATCTGCATTAGGATGAGAACAACAAGAGCATGAGGCCGATTTGTTAGCGTCAAATTTGTTCAGTTTTGATAGCTGCGAGTTTCTGATCTATAGATATATGAGGATTGAAGAGACAAAATGTATTATGAGTTATCTGGTTTATAAGATTATAAGATTTGGATAACATTTTCAAGAACTTGTATGACCACTTTATAGTTAATAATATCTGTGTTGTCTACTTTGGTATATGGAAACTTAGCATTGACAATGTCTCTCATTTGACGTAAGATGGTTAAATAATTCATGCACTAGTTTGTTATTGTGATAGGATATTTTGAAATAATTAAGTAAGATTAATTGACTAGTCACACAGTTAGAATGATTATATTTAGTATATAAAGGTATTAATCAATTAAAGTGTTGTCTGATGAAGTCCTGTTGATTCTTGTTTTTAAAGGCGTTAACAACAGATTTTTGTGTTTTATATTCTGGTCTGTTTTTACCATCATTTGAATAAATTACTTGGACGGAGTTCGAACGCTTTCTGGCACTATTTTTCACTTTAATGGTTAAATAATTAGTATTGACCTTAAGTATTTTACGTATATTAGTGAGAGTTTCATTTTTGTATTGTATCAGATCCCAAACAGTGAAGTCTTTAATCAGGGGAAAGTTTGAAAGATTAAAGGAAACATTATCTAAATTAATATTGGGATTTAGATGAAGAGGTTGCATTAATTGAAATGTATTTTCTAATTTGACAAGTTTTAACAATTCTTGAAAAGCAAAGATTTTTTGTTTTAAAGAGTTTGAAATTTTTAGCTTATTCATGACATCTAAAGAAAGAAAAGGAAGAGCTAATGGATTAATATTTTTAGTTAAAATATGTTGATACCATAATTTTGTCCAAATAGGATATTGATTATATTTCTCAGTATCTATATTCAAAATAGATAATAGTTTATTGGCCGAGATGATCAAATAATAAAGATGAAAGTTCAGAAGACCAAGTCCTCCCTTCTTTTTTGGAGAGATTAGTTTACTGTAAGAAATTTTCACTGATTTGGGAAACCATAAAAAACTAGCCAAGACTTTATTAATTTTTGAAAAAAAAATTTTTGGAATCAACTGATCCACAGCATTAAATTGAAATAGCAATCTGGGGAGAATATTCATTTTTATTATTGCTGCTTTTGATAGAAGTGATAAATTAAGCAATTTCCATCTATTTAAATCAAGTATAATAGACAACCAAATTTTAGCTAGATTATTTTGAAATGTGGAGAGGCCATTATGATCTATAAGAATTTAAACTTCTGAACTATCTGAAAGGCGGAGTCTGGAAACAAATATGATTTGTGAGCAAGTGGATTTATGGGAAGAATATGTGTTTTTTGAATGCTAATCTGATATCCCGAGGCCTCAGAGAATCTTTCAATAGAACCAATTAATTTTAAAAGGTCAGAGCAAGGTGTTTGAAAATATATTACAAGATCATCTGCAAAAGCCGACAAACAAACTTTAGTGTTAAGAATTCTATACTCTTAATCAATGAATGTTTACTGTACTAGCCAGTGATGAATGTAACCAAATGACGGAGCAAAATGTCCTTTCAGCTGTATTGTTTATTGTAACACACTGTGCTCCTTACAATATATTTAGTTTTTGCTCCTTTCATGGCCTTGAAACTGTACCTTATTAACTTGTTGACTCTGTATTGTACTTTATTAACATGTGTATTGTGTTTACTGGCTTTGCTGTACTAATCTTTGTGGAGCTTTTCTCCCCGGGCTTCTGCTGAAAATGGGATCCATGCCCAGTTGGACTTTCCTGGTAAACTAATGCAAAATAAATAAATAAACACAACTGAATGGCCAGCTGAATCCCAAAACACTAAATAATGTACTTGTTACCATATATATAAACTAATAAATAAGAAAATGTGTGCAAGCAGTGTTTTGCATATCTGTGCCAGTGAAAGTACATGATCCAGATAGGTCTGTAACTCTGGTAACTCATGTTCAGGACAGAGAAAGCTAACACGATACCTTGGCACTTCAATGGTCAACCTTCTTGGTTTTTCAGGTTTGAAGAACTACTGACTAGCATGTGGCAGTGCTTACTTCTAGCTGGATATACTGAAAAGTGTCACTAGCTTAGTGCATATATGAAGAATGGGAGCCCCATGTTCCAGTGAAGTTGTTCCTTTGCATATATAAAAAAGGACAGGGCAATTATCAAAGGTATTTCTGATTGGCTCATTCAAGCTGATCTTTGGCTCTGTCTCCAAAGTGCCCCTGCACAAACTCCTGCAAAAGTCCTGATGCTTACATCCTCAAATACCGAGAGAGAGCTACTCTTGTGGATTCTGATACCTCTACCTTTAGAAAATAATTTTTGAACAAAGAATAGGCAATTAAATTTGTTACTATGGTCTATGGCAACAGACTGTAATATCAAGTGAAACTTCTGCAGGCAGTATTTATGGCACAGGCTAGACAGGCTGACTAATACTGGAAAGCCTCATTATTAACATAAATAAAAAAATAAATAAAAACATAATTGAAAGATGTTAGCGGCAACAGTATATGACTTATACTTTCATTGCTCAGAAAAGAGTAAAAGGAGCAGAGGCAGACTAGAAACTGTGATTATTCAAAATATGGAAAGGAAGTATTAATCTTGCTGTTCAGAGATATACAGCAGCTAGAAAGATTAAATTGGGCTTTGCTACCAAGAGCCACAAATGGCTGTTTTTTCCATTGCAGTTAAACCCAGACCATGGTAAGGCTCTGGATTTGCCTACCCTGTTATAACTGAAGTGTCACGTCATGACAATGAATTAAACTATTCTTTCACAGCAATCCCGAAAAACACATTGAAACCACAACATTCAGCAGAAGGTTATTTACTAATGCAAAGACCATGCACCTATAAATAACATAAATGTTATATGATTGGGCTAATTAGTCACTTCATAGCACTAAAATGGCATATTGATTTTACTTAATCTTTGAGGTTATTTACAATATACAATGCAAAGTTTAGCAAACTGATGCAGGACTGTACTAAAAGGAAGATAATTCTGGATGTAGTCCAAAACAATGCAGGTGGTGTCCTGCACATTCAGATAAAGGTATAATTAGCCAACAGTTCTGGACAAACTTCTGGACAAACATCAATGTTATCCTTCAACCTGGAAAACCTCAACCCCAGAGCCCTTATCCCAATATCTCCACACAAGACACTGATTCTCTCCACCAGTTCTTTATTGACATCATCAGTAAACTAACTAGCACCAACCAAAGCCTCCACACCATTTCTCCACCACAACCTGAAGCAAAGGAGACACTCTTCTCTCTCAAACCTATCTCAATCTCTCGCTTTGTCTCTCCTCCAAAAGCTTAAACATTGTTCTCCTTCTGCTGACACTCTATCCTTTCTCTTTCTCAAGCTAGCAGCCAAATCTGTTGCCTATCCAGTCTCTAGACTCATAAATAGATCCATTAAAGAAGCCACTATACCCAAAATCTGGAAATCTTTCTTGTTAATACCCCTTCACAAATGAGGCAACTCCACTGATCCTTCCAACAATAGACCCATTGCTATCCTCTCCCTTATGTAAAATCCTAGAAAAATGTATACATTCCCAAATGCTCATCCATAATAATCTCCTGATTCCTACTCAACATGGCTTTTGGCCAAACCATAGTACCTCCACAGCCCTTCTGTCTTTCACTCCCACTGTTGCTTAAGCTCATGGTAATAACAAACTAGTTTCAAGTCTATTCTTAGACCTATCAAAAGCCTTAGAAATGGTATCCCTCTCCATACTCCTAGCCAAACTTGCCAGCCTACACTTATCTCCCACCACCCTCAAATGGTTCTCCAGCTATCTTGCAAACAGACAACAATCAGTCAGATGGTAGTCTTCCTGCTCTACCTTTCTTCCCATTCATACAGGCATTCCCCAGGGCTCCATCCTGTGACTCCTTCTTTTTAATATCTTCACCAATGACCTCAATACCTCAACTTCTCATTCTACCCTTATACAATACACTGAGGACTCCACACTTATCACCACCTCTGACACACTGTCACAACTTCAGTCACTCACACAAGAATATTTCCTTTCTGTGGAAAATTGGATAACTAAAAATCAACTCATTTTGAATCTAAAAAAAGACTAAACATCTCCTTTTTCTCCCTAAATCAAGTAACTATCTCAAACAATCTTTCACAATTTCCCCTTCTAACAAAACCATCGTTACTAGAGTACCACACAAGATTACTTGGAATGACAACAGACAATGAACTAAAATTTGATCTACACATACAACAGTTCATCAAAAAAACAAAAACTAGATCACCTGTATCTGAACAAGAAATTCCTAACTACTTACTCTAGACCCTCCTTGGCCCAAGCCTTCTTACTTCCAACCCTTTTTTATGCAGCTCCAGTTCTTACAAATTTACAATCCTCTCTCCTTACCATACTCGAATAGACTTACAACAAAGTTGCCAAATTTGCAGCTAGCCTACCTAATACCTCTCACCACTGTATTTCTCTAAAAACCTTCACTGGATGCAACTTCCCCACCATCATAAACTCTCATATTTCCAAATAACTTACTTTCCACTCAACAAATCCACTGCCTGCCCCTGCCTCTTCAATATTTTGACACACTGTACCCCTCCATACCCACTACTATACCCCTCCATGCCCACTATGAAGTACTGATAAATTTCCTCTACAAACATACAAATCCAACAAAATAATTTGCAAAATTTTATAAAAATCCCCTGTGTCTCATTTCTAGAACAATCTCCCTTTCACCTTATGTAGCATCCCAAACACAAACACCTTCAAAAAATAATTAAGAAGTTCCCTCTGCAAGTCATGTATATACCCTTGTCAGGACACTACTTAATTGGATCTACCACTCTCTTCACATCCTAGAATCACCCGCTTGCAGTTTATGCCTTAAGTATATGACAACTCTTACTTAACAAAAAATAAAAAAAATCAGATGATGGTATATTCACACTAATTTTTGTGTGACATGTAAGAATTTTTTTCCTGATAAAAGTCCTCTATGTATATACTGTAAATAGCATACTTATTACTTTCTCTGGTTTTCTATTACTCAACTTTGTGATTATTGTACAACTGTTATTATTACTCGGTTTTGTGAAAATTGTGTAATTGAATAATTTGTACATTTTGCTGGAGCTTTTCTCCTCGGGTCTTGACTGAAAATGGTTCTGTGCTCAGCTGGACCAACCCGCTTAACAAATGTGTAATAAATTAATAAATAAAGTAAATAAACAGTGATCATGCTACTGTTATCTCATTGCAGGAGAAGGTTGTAATAAAAATACAAACATAACAGCATGGGATTTTAAAATAAAAGATTATGATGTATGGGGAGGTATTCAAGAATAGGATATAAAGAGTTAAGTGACTGGTAGTAAGCAGAGGGAGTTATCAAACTATAGGAAGGGATCAGATACCAATAGCTCAGGATCATGGACAAGGAAGCAAGGAAGAGGCAAAAAAAGACAAAGAGAAAAGAAGGACAATGTGGCTGTACTAGAATAAGAGACTAGCAAACAAGAAAAATGATACTACTTTCAAGAGCTGGAAGAAAGAGGTGGGAGACAGGACAGTCATATTACAAGAAGGCTAGCAAAAAAGCAGCAAAAGGTTATATGGACAGCAAAGTCTTTGATGCCTGGAGGTATCATCAGCCAGACAGATTCCCAAAGCAAAGAGTAAACCTTTCACTTTACAGAACCATAGCTAAACCATCCCTTGAGTGCTGTGTACAGCTCTGTGCACCATGTAAATGAAGAAGACCTCAAGCGGTTGAAAAAACTCAGATGAAAGGTACCAAAATTATTTGCAGGATGGAAGTAAAGAAATATGAACAGAAGCTGGAAACGATAGAGCTATTCCTTCTTAAAACAGAAGAGACATTTCAGACAAGATGGTGCATAACATCAAACTTGGGAGGTGAGAATAGATGTTCTGAGCAGGAAAGGCAAAGGAAGAATGAGAGGGCACAGAGAGTGGGTTGTGGGGACTAACTCTCCCTGGTTCTCCATAAATGCTTTTTGTTGTCAAGGAGTGGGCTATGACTAAGGGAATTGGCTACAAAAATGGGTAATCAGGATGGAATCACTAAAGGTATTCAAGAGTGCGTATGACAAGAAGGAAATGGATAAGTTGAAAGATAAAGATGGAGGGAATGTATAATGTTAAAGTATATTTAAAATGTCAGACTAAATAATTGTTTCTTTCTGCTATCAAGCAAATGAAATTTAACTTCTGCAGACAAACCAAGATAATTCCATTATATGAAAGATAACTAGCGGAAAGTTGAGAATTGCTGACTAGTAGGTATATTTACCTGACTTGCAGAAGTGCTGGAAACATGCTCCACCAATAACCTGAAATGTTTTTCAATGCCCACAATATGCTAGCATATACTCATTATGGATTCAGTAACAGCCAATGCTCACATACAGCAAACTTCAAGCAGGACCACTGTGCTCTCTCAAGCTGTGACAAAGGAAATCACACAATAGCCATTGCCATCCTCCTGTTTTTCCAAAGTGTTTCACTTGGTGGACCATGGACTGTTAATAGTCCATCTCAAAAGCTTGGGCTGCAGTTAACAAACACAGCTGATTCCTTAGCTAACTGTCAAGCTGTACACATGTTACAATGTTGCAAAATGTGACTACTGAATACTATCACTTTCACAAAGCAGTCTCATAAGGATCTGTATAAGGATCTCTTCTGTTTTACATATTTATAAACAAAATATTTCTGCATGCTGAAGGACTTCAGATGATACAGTATACAGATAATTTAAATGCCCTGGAGATTACAGGTAAGCTTAATATGCTCAGGAAAGACCTGCAGCAAGGAATTTACGAGTTCCTTAACTGGTTGAGCCAAAATAGATAAAAAGCGATTGAGAAAAAAATATATATTTATTTTTTTAAAGCATATTATAGGTTCAATATCATGTATTATGGCAATGGAATAAAGACGGCAAATTATAAGAAGGATCGCATGGAAAGCTATCAGTGTGTAGGCTAACTAACAGATCAGAAACTGAAAACTCATGGAGGTACTACATGTAAGGATATTAACCAGCCATACATTCATTGATTCAGTCCTGTTTCACCAGCTGCTACATGGTACCCTTAGTAACAACTGTCAGTACAGCAAGACCTAAACAAATATGTTTCATCAACTTGGAAATGATCTATCAAAGATGTACAATATTCACTGCTGATTTATAGTTAGCTACACCTCACTGCAACCTCCTAAATAAACCTAGTTTTTTAACCATCATAAAAAGACTTCAGTAGAAGCAACTGATGTTCTCTAATGGATTGCATCATAAACGTTTTCCTCTTGACCTATCAGATAGATTCATCTAGTGCCAAATTTACCGGTATTTAAGGTCAGCTTGTACTATCAAGGATCATAAAGCAGTCCCATGACAGGGAACAGGACACCAAGCCATTATCTTGCACAAAACTGGAATAGCCCTCTAGTCTCATTATGAACTCTAGTGCCTACATAAATGTAAAATATCCTCAGAATTGTTTTCAGTATTAACTATATTATGCCCAAACCATCAAATCACCCAAATAAATTCAGTTCAATATTTCATATCACAGTAATCTACCGGCACATAATCTTACTTAATTATAATATATTCCTCAGATACCGATGTTTTAACTCATGCAAAAACACACAACCTACTAATCTACTATGCTAATAAGCCACAAAACAAATAGAGAAAAAGAAATACTTGTGAGTGAAAGCAGCAGAATGACCATATAAGAAGTCTTAACACTAAATCATAATATACATGTTTTATATTATACCATCATGCTTTCTTTGACGGAAAGAAGCACCCGATGTTTTTCTCCAGTGATAGTAATATGCTATAATGCTTATATCTCAGTAAGCTTTATTTCACTTAATGCGTTTCAACAGTTTGAATATGTATAGATGTATATTTTAAATCTATTTAGTTTATTTATTTATGTATTTGCATTTTCTTAACTGGATAAGTAGATTGCTTGTCAGGCCTTTTTGAGCTACAAGCCAGGCCACTGGGGCAAGACAAAACATGGTGTACATCAAGTAACAGTTTTGAATACATATAGCACATAAAAGATAAGTTGAAGAAAGCAATTACTATTATAGAGTTTGCATGTATAATGCTGACATATTTATATAACTAAGCAAGGCATTTTTCTCTGCACTCACCCAGCTATGACATAATCAAACATAGAACCACTGCAACCATTTTATTTAACCTCAACGTTAAATAATTGAACCAATAAATAATTTAATACCAATAAACAGTGATGAACACTTAAACCACAAAAAATTAAGATAACTGGCATGTGTTCCTCGAAACTTTTTAATGGTTTAACACTTTCATCTCACTACAAATGGAGACATCATCAATATCAGAGTGATGAATCCATTAAACTGTTAAACCAATCTCTGAGGCCACAAAAAGGTTGGACAACCCCTTTGCCAGGTAGTGTGATATACTGTATACTCCACCCTGTTTGCCCAGCTCCCAAGTTAAATGGCATAGCCACAGTGCTCCCTTGGCTGCCATGAATTCCATCACACCTTTGTGATAATTGTGACAAGTGGCCCAGGAAAGGAAGGGAGAAATGAAAAAGAGGGTTAGGTAGCACCATGACTGCCCCAAGCTGGTCAACATGAGAGTGGATAGGAAGGAAGGAAAAGACACAATAGTTGTTTACTAAACTGGAACAGCTCTTCTTCCTCTCTGGATTAAATATCCCTTAATGCCTTCTTTTTATAAAGAAAAGTACTCCCATTGTATCTGTACTTTTAAAATTATATTACACATTAGAAATATTGACTTTACTATTTGGTGCACCCTCAATTAAATAAATCAAACCCAATGTTGCTTAAGGGAATTCCATCAAAAGAAAGCCAACTGTGTTTTTGTCCAAACATTCATGACGCTTGATAAAAAAAAAATTATGGAGCTGCCCTTTCAATTCTGTGACTGTCAAGCCTCCTTGTAGGCTTGAGTGTTGCTGGTTTCACTGCTCAAATGAACAGCAGTCTAGGTGCTATAGGTGCCTCTTATAGAAATGACAAGTATTGTTTCTACCTAAATTAATCAGAATAGAATGAGGCTGGCCTACCTGACAAAAAAACAAATGTTGCCAGTGACTACAACTGATCCCACTTGGGAGAAGGGAAACCTCTGCAAGTGACTTCTATACTGAAGGGCAAGACCCAGATTTGAGCCCTTCTCCCACACCACCACTCTCTTAGAGGCTTATGATACAAAGGAATGCATAGTATCATAGTATGCTTGACACATGAAACCAAAGCAGAGATAAACACAACTAAGCAGATACCTAAAATAGAAGAAGCCTAGCTAATATATGACAAAAATGTTTGGAAAGACCATAGAATTTCCAATGGAATGGTGGCAGGATTCTCTCAGGCCTACTGAAAAATGTGTAGATCTTCAAGTAAGAGAGGCTATCAACTAACAAATTATGCTTTCCTGGCAAATGCTAGGCATAAAAAGACAAGTTTAGTTGTAATTTATGAAGATACGGTAGCCAAACAAACTGGATAATTGCTGACCTGGATGATTGTTTTTGTCAAGACCCTAACCACGGCCCGATTGTTGGAATGGAACATCACTCTTTTTTTGGCAAATGTCCTCCAAGCACACTACTGTTACCATGAAGGTCAGCATGGGTTACAAAAATGTTATGTCTTATCTTCCTCTGACTATGGGGTTGAAAACCAGTGCCCCCATGAAAAACCCATCTGATGACTCATATCTGCATCAGTAAAATGATGCAATACCTAACCAGTCATCATACAGTAGGGAAGATATCACTGTAGTCTGCAAGGAATGTGTGTCATAATGTATGGTCATCTTTGACCCACTTAGTAACCCTTATACAATGGTGTGTTTTCTGCCTCACCCCACAAAAGATTGGCCAGTGACATGGCAAATATCCTACCTGGGGAAACTACCTGACAAGTAAAGTTAAAGAGTCCTAGCAGCTCCATGACTACCCACACCACTACTTTGTTGGCAGCCAGAAAGGCATTGATAATCTGCCTCAACTGAGATAAATATTCATTTTGGAACCTAAAGTATAAATCAACCATATCAATTCTAGGCTCAAAATTAATAATAATTGTAGTGGGCACTCACAGTTGTTGACAAAAGCAAATAAAGTGATCCATGAACTCCTTTGTACTGTCTGCCCTGCTGACATGAATCAGAAAATCATCTAAATAATGGACTTGTCAGCAGGCCCTTTGCTACCAACAGCAGTGAATGGCTGTGCTGAATGTTTCAAAGGTGTCACATGCCACTACACAGCTCATGGGAATGGTCATATCAAAATAGAAGTGACCTTAGAATTTTATGCCCAACTCGGGACAGTCTCTGTCACAGAAAGGGAGCAAATCAAAAGCAGTATAATTTACCAAGTTTGACATTCAAGGGTGTCACACTTGCTTTACAATTCAAATGACTTCTTCTAATGAAGAAAATTATATCCTAGCATTGTCCCTAGTATTTCAGTTGTTAACTGATAAATTCTGTGGAAATGATAAATGAAGAATCATCCCAAATCCCCCCTTCTTTCTTCTTAGAGACTACATCCTGTGCTGAGGTTCTAAATGGGGTAAACGGTGGGATTTCAAATTGGCCAGCTACACTGCCAGCAGATATTTCTTTATTAAGTAATTGCATGACTATGTCCTCCCACCCACCAACTGACTTTAAGTTCTTGGAAATCCTACCACCTGGTGATGGATATGATTTAATAGTAAAAAAAACAAACAAACAGAAAAATCCATAATAATAATAATTGTGTAATATGTGCATCTGGGTCTATCTTAATGGGGGAATACAAGACTCTACTAATGTGAATTGCCTTGAAAGGAGGAAGCTTCTTGTAATTGACAAAAGAAACCTCTGCCTCTGCCAGTGTGCTATGTGGGAAGTCCAGACTTTCTATTTGACTCATGCTGGGGGATTCTGTCAGCAATCTGACCTGTCTTTATCAAAGGTTTCAACAGAGGGCATCTCTTACTACAGTGTAAACAGAAGTGAGCAAAGCAGTAAATGCACCACACTCTTACAACTACTGAAAGCCTAGAAAGGCTTGCCTTTATCATGCTACACATCCCAGCCATTTAGGCCAGGTAAATAGCCATGTATCTCGATCGTGCTCATCCTATCTCAGTTCCTTATTGAATGCCTTCAGCTTACAGATCTTCTGATTATGCCATAGCCAGGGTGACTCACCTTTCAGTTGGTGTGCTTCCTGTAGGATCAAAAGAAATACATTAAAGTGGCAAACCCTGTCAAGGATCCATCTTAACAATCACTGCATTGTATAAAATGAAGCCTCAACACAGCAGTGGGGGGAGGGCTGCTACTAAATCCATAGCTCTTGATGCTTTCACCTCCAAAAGAAACTGCATGCAATCAGTGTCAATCAAGTCAAATACAACCATGTATTCCCTGCAGCAAATCTTATCTTTAATAGTAGCATGTGTGCCGTGATAGGTGCACCTGCTATAATTAAGCTACTACTATACAGAGGATCCATACCACTTCCACTATGAATTAACATCTCCCCTTGTCCCACAAGCTCTTGACAAAGAAAGTTGTAAGAATATAGAAGATGAGGAGGTGCAAGGTATCCCACCCTTATTATACTGTGCAAGCTATCCCACCCTTCTTATACTGTGCATGACTGAACCCCCTTTCCATGGCAAGATCAAACAGTCTACACTTTCCCTCATCATGGAGTGCATCTAAAAAACCTTCCAGGTATTCCTTGCTCCTGGCTATCCTCTTCATCAACATCACTCACATTACCTGAATACGTGATTGCAGAATGCAGTATTATGGAATAAAATTGATTCTTTCCCTTGCCTGTGGGCCATAGTGCTCCTCTCCAAGATGAACTTTTACTCTTCTTGTCCATTGGCGTTCTCTGTCTGTCTGTCTGTCTCTCTCTCTCTCTCTATGACGTTCGTCTCCATTGCTTGACTTCTTTTCCTCATATTTTGAACATGTGACACCTCTCTCATGAGAGCGCTGGTCATGCTGAAGTATAATCCCACCTGCAGCTGGTTCCACAAAAGTGAGAGAGGAGATGATGCAAGTAGGGTGAGAGTCTTCTCTCCACATTACTGTAAATAAACAATTTTCACTCTTAACCTGCCTACAAGTACTTTTCAAACTATTAAAGCAAGAAATCTGAGCAAAGCTAAAATAATGGGGGGGGGGGGGCAAAGCCCCCAAATCATGGATACATTTTAATTATTGCTCTTATAAACTGACAGAATATTAAGATTTGCATTATCATGGATTTTCTGACTTACATGTCTAAAACCCAAATATCTGTCAATATTTAATGACTTCAGTTTGGGCATTTTGCAAAAATCTGGTCAGTTGGGATGTATAAGACTCCCCTCAACAACAGTTACGCCACATAATCCTAGCCTAATTGTGAGGAACTGCACACTCCAAATGAATGAAAGAGATGAACCTTAACTAACTTCATGGCAGAAGTAAGCATTGCTGTAGTAATTTATAACATTGTGAGTAACAAGTTCTGTGTAGTAAACATTTCATAGGCGATGAAACCAGACATTAACTGAATGTAATTATTACTTAACACTGCTTAGTGATTGCCAGCACCCACAAATTCTGTGCCCCATTAACTAATTTACAAACCAACATATAAGGGAAATCTGTGCATACTGCTAAATCTGGACTATTTAGTGGCAAGTCACCCTACTATAATATTAAAAAAAAAAATTTTGTTAGGCATGAACCCAATACCTCCTGAAGTGTAAAATGACATTCGACTAAAAAAAAAAATGGGTGCCTGAGAATAACTTACTTAAGTGATTGTTAGGCAGTCTAACCTAACAACCAAACTAGGAATATCTCGCAACAAATTCTGACCAACAAAAAAAGATCATCCCGTGATTCATGAAGCTTGCGCCAGGCGCAGGCATAGTCTAGGCAGTATAACGCCAAATATGGCTGCCGAGCGATTCAGGTACGATCCAATTCCACATGCACTACCAGCATATGCCAGATCTGCACAGCTCTCGGCTCATGTATGCTAAGCACCCCATGTGCAGTAGTGCAGCATGCAAATGAAGGTACATAGCGATTCATGAAGTGGTGCAGGCATAGTGTAAGCATACAGAAATGTAAACCAAAAAAATGGTTTACATTTTTCCAAACAGAACATCGGAGCCATGAAAGCGGACCAAACTTACGTATTACAAAGTTAACATATGCCAATGGCTAAATATACAGCCAATGGCATAAAAAAACATGCACAACACATACAAAATAACATTTAATGTCATGGCCACACTAAGGCAAAGTACAACTGCAGGGCATGTGTGCGAAAATGGGAACACAAGGAAAATATATACAGATGTCATAAAATTGCAATGTAACACAAATCATGATTTCGCAATAATAGTCAATGGTATGCATGCTGCACCACAACCGAGGTGCAAGGGTTGCTAAGGGTCTGTGACAGTATTCGGCATGGTAACTATGAATTAGTAGTCAATGCCATGCAAATAAGGCAAGTAATACTGAATTGCAAACGTCCTACTGGCCTAAGGATGTACCATACGGTGCAGCGGTACAACACCGAGGAGTGGCCTGCTGGTATACATGACATCAGCAGTGGGGTGTGCCACTGTAGCTGTAAGCACATTGGAGCATTGCTAACCTGGGTTGCCAGTTGCTAAGCAAAGCCGCAGGATAGGGGTGTGGAAGTTGCCATAGCTTTGCTTAGCTTAGAGCACACATGGTGACAGAAAGCGCATGTGTACGTGGATGACAACATGCTCGCAACCCGGTAAATGGCTACGCGCGTCACGCACCACAGCTAAAACAGGAAGGTTCCGGGAAGACAATAAAGAAATGCTGCAGTTGGGTAAATGGAGTACAACTGAGTAATTAACACCTATTAACTCACAGTGGGCCATTGATGGTAGCTAACAAGCCTGCTAGTAGCAACCTGCAGAACAGGATAGGGGAGGTGCTGGATTGCAAAGAAAAGAGAACTGTCACCACAGAGCAAAGCAAACCTGCAGTAGATCGGCTATAGAACACATTTCACAACATAATCCTGGGTTGGGAAAGTACAAAACAAGAAAGCAGGCTGCTGGATGCATGCCTGACAATGGGAGGAGAATCGTTATGAAAAGTGAAGGCAAGGGCAAGAGGTGTTCCACGGCAGCAAAATGTAATTCAACACCGAAGGCACCACAATAGCAGTACCTGCGGTAAAACACATAAGTAAGATACTCTACAGCTCTGATTGTACATACACACCCTATGACATCATCAGTTTCCAAAGCACAATAGTATAAAGTGTGAAGGCACCTCACACACACTCATGTATTCCCAAACACTGCACCATCAGTGTAAACAGATGGGGAACTTTTACAATGTACTTGTTGGGAGCTGTCATAGCTGTGATTCATCACCACGTGTTGGAGACTGAAGGTGGTGTGGAGGATGATGCTGACAACCACCTCAGGCCCCGGAGGAGGAGAAGAGTGTTCAGACCAAGGGTAACCTACCAGGGGCTAGATGATCTGGAGATAGTAGAGCATTACAGGGTGGACAGGGACATCATACAGCAAATTGTTGAGCTGTGCCGGCCACGAATCAGAGCCAGAAACAACAGAGGGGAACCCATCCCAGTGGACACGAAGGTATGTGTAAGCCTGAGAATACTAGCCACAGGTACCTTTCAAAGGCCAACTGGAGATATCATGGGGATCTCACAGGCATCAGCATCCAGGGTACTCCACCAGTTCCTGGATGCCATGTTACCACAAGCCAATCAGCATATATACTTCCCCCGAACTCAGGAGGAGTTGGCCAGCAATATGCGCCTCTTCCACCGTGTGGCAGACTACACAGAGGTACTGGGTGCAATAGACTGCACGCACATACATATCAAGTCACCACCCGGTGAGCATGGTAGGTGCTACATAAACAACAAGGGATACCACTCCATCAACTGCCAGGTCGTGTGCAATGCCCAGGGCATTATCACGGATGTGTGTGCTGGCTTCCCTGGAAGCTACCATGACTCCCACATCTGGCATGCCTCACAGCTGTATCAGGTATTTGTCAGGGGGGGCATCCCATATGGCCACCTTGTGGGGGATGCTGGCTATGCACTGGAGCCGTGGATGATGACTCCCATCAGAAATGCAAACACACCCATGCAAGAACGCCATAATGAGGCACACGCACAAACCAGAATCATCATAGAGGGTGTGTTTAGGATGCTGAAATCACAGTTCTGTTGCTTGGACATATCTGGTGGAGCCTTGCAGTACTCTCCAGGCATGTGTGCCCACATCTTCATAGTATGTGCCATGCTACATAATATGATCCTGCGGAAACAGCTGCAGCAGGGACATAATGGTGAAGGCCTTCACAGCCCACTGCAATTGCCAAGGGCATCACAGGAACAGAGGGATTCAGACCTGGAACACCCTGTGCCAGCCCCAGTTGGCAGATGGAGGCATGCCCAATATGCCCATGCCTTGGCAAAGAGGGAACGTATAGCACATACACTGATGGTGTAGGACCCTACAGACTGACACACTTCTCCACCTGCACACATAGTAAAATGGATGGCACACACACACGACTGCCTGTAAATTGTCATGTATAGGTGGTCTATTGTGTGCATCCTACATAGGCAGCCCTCAACTATTGCACACACAACAGCTATTGGTACAAGGTAAGTCAACACCAGAACTGTAAATTAAGCTAACAGCATGTGTTGATACTGTATGTATAGGTTCCTAGGTACATCGGTAGGTACATGCCTAATTGTCAGAGGCCATTCATCAGCCTAGCCAAAATGTGTCTGCTGTCGCCACCCCATTCATTAACTAACTGTCCCTCTGTGGAGCAGAGCCAATTGCGGGATCCCTGGGGTGTGTAACCACTTTTCCCCACCCACTCTGCAAGGATTCCCTGGTGTGTTAATGAGGGGCTCCATATAATGTAATCAGGGATGTAGTTCCAAAGCATGGGGAGTACCCATGACAGGTATCTGTCACCCCAGCATTCTCCAGTTATGGTTGTGGCAAGGTGTAGCACATTACAGTGTGTGGCTCACTGTGACATGGATTCCCATAGCTGGAGCACATCCATTAAGCATCACTTGGACATACCATTGATAGGTATCATCCATATGTAAACTAACTGAGTTACACATTTGTTTGCAGTATGGAGGAACAGCCATAGTACAGTCCACATACTAAACACCATAACACTTGTACATATCCCAGATGCCCCAGTGGTAAAGCCACTGACGGTCTCGTGCATGTTCCCAGTTCCATGACCTGCAAGGGCTGTTACGTAATTCTGATGTCCCGAATAATGGATGTTGGATGCAGGTCATTAGAGCACATTTAAGCACATGTTAGCGGGTTTATGTGCCAGCAAGTACCGGTAAGCGTTGTTTAAACGTGACTACATGGATATGCGCAAAACAGGTCTAAGCTTTGCTGAATATCACGCAGATCATGGGCAAAGCTGACCAGAACCACTGAAGTCTGCGTTATTCACCCTTGTACTAATAGTGCCTACTCTGAGAGGTAAAGTGACCACTGCCAGGAGTAGAACATGCAACCATGTACACAATCACCTACCACTAAGCTACCTGAGATGTACCAACGGCAGGTGTGTATTGTGACAGGTTAAAACACAAAAGGGTGGAGTTCGGGAAATAGTATACATCACCATGTACCCAACAAAAGGTGTGTTCTCTCTCTCTCTTTCTATATATATATATATATATATATATATATATATATATATATATATATATATATATATATATATATATATGTATAAAATATAGAGATAGAAAGGGTGATAGAGAGATATATGTGGATATATATGGATATACATATATATATGCAAATATATAGATAGGTTAACAACATGTACACAACCATGGAGGTACATATAAATAGGATACTACCAAATACCGAATGCTTAACATACCGGCACACATAATCACGAGGCTTAAAGACAGAAAGACCACAGTACGGAAACACTAGAACCACGAGTACTATCATCACGATGTTAAGGGACATTTAGTTAGTGCTTCTGGTGCTGCGGTCCAGATAGGTACTGTGTTTAAGTGTGTTTCTGATTGCTGTAGTGTGTGTAAGTGTGTGTTCTGAGTGCGGTATGTGTTTCTGTGGGACTGTAATGTGTGTGTGTGTGTGTGTGTGTGTGTGTGTGTGTGTGTGTGTGTGTGTGTGTGTGTGTGTGTTTGTGTGTGTGTGTTTGCTTCGTGTGTCTGTTCGTGCTATCTCGAAGGTAGATTATTACAGTAGGTGTGGTGTGGGGGGTGCAGCCACCCACATGGGGTGTGTATGGGGCATGGCTACCTGGCCATATGTAGTGTAGGATTGTTTGTTTGGATGCGATGGGTAGCAGTGTGTCTGTGTGTACGTGTGTGTGTTCTGTGTTTGTGTTTGTCCCGGGAGTTTGACTGTTGCGAGTTTGAGTGTTCGGTATTGTGGGGTTTGGGAGTCTGTGAACGGTAATGTGGTTGTTGGAAGTGTGTGCGTTCCTTAATCCATGGGTATGCTGTATACAGTAGTTGAAGTTCAAATATGTACACAACATGGACCATAGCAATCACACATTCTGCCACGACCGAACGTTATGAACAAAGGATATGGAGACTATATTATAGCAATAACCCACAAATGTATGTGGGTAATGCTGGATTTAACCACAGTTGGTGTGGTTTGGTCATGAGGGCAAAGCCCGAGTGGCCAAACAAAGACAACCGTGGGTAAATCCAGCATTACCCACATCCAGAAGTGGGTTATAGTTATTATACAATGACATCATTTAAGAATTAAAATAATTATTATTCTTAAATAATGGCATTGTATAATGCCTCCTTGCTGCCCTTCTGCAGCTGTCTGTTATTCTGCGGCAGTTCTGATGTACTGTACATGCGTATACTTATGCAGTACATCAGAGCTGTGGGCAAAAGCAATGGAGAAAGAAAGATCTCTGTTGCTTTTTACAAAGTGTCTCGCTATGTTAAAGGAGTTTAACATAGCGAGACAGCTTTAAAAAAAAGCAAACTCCTTTAACATAGCGAGACACTTTGTAAAAAGCAACAGAGATCTTGCTTTCTCCATTGCTTTTTCCCACAACTCTGATGTACTGCATAAGCATACGCATGTGCAGTACATCAGAACTGCCACAGAATAACAGACAGCTGTGGAAGGGCAGCAAGGAGGCATTATACAATGCCATTATTTAAGAAAAATAATTATTTTTCTTCTTAAATAATGTCATTGTATAATAGCAATAACCCACTTCTGGGTGTGGGTAATGCTGGATTTACCCACGGTTGTCTTTGTTTGGCCACTCAGGCTTTCCCTCGTGAACAAACCACACCAACCGTGGGAAAATTCACCATTACCCACACCCATGTGTGGGTTATTGCTATAATACACTATTACAAATATGTGCTATGGACATGAGCTAAACATAGGGTAACCACCTGTCCCACCTTGCGAGGGGCAGTTCCTCTATGTGCGGTAGTGTCCTGAATAAAATGAGTACAAATACTAATGTCCTACAATCTTGAGACGTTCTGCATGTTCCATAGTTAATGTAATTGTTGCATAAAATAGTAATCTGTATCTAAAATACCTACATGTAACAAGAAACAGGATAAGCAAGTAAACCGCTACAAGAATATAAGCTTTTATATAGGCATATATGTAAAGTTCTATACTTTGTACTGATCATGGGTATGTGTTGGCCTCTAAAATCCGATGTGTGTCCTGCAAATGTCCCACTATGGCCATTTGAAAAGGTAGCAACCCAAAACAAAGAGGTTCAGTCACCAACACAACTCCAATGAGTGCAAATAACTGTGACAGAAATACACGAGACAGCTTTCATGTAGCAACATTTTATCACATACCGATGTATTTCCGAAGGGATTGAAGGACTAACTTCACCTGCAAGCTATACAGGAACCAATTAACAATGGCTTAATGAATAAGCCTGCAATAACCATAGTATTAGACTACTAAATGATAGGTCTTCAATTAGGGAAGGAGCCCTCACACACATACGGAATATGTATAAATGCAGTTCCTACACACCTTCATCTGCTATGTACACCCACCTACATCTCCCCCACACCCAAAACAATTGTAATGAAGACTGTAATAGCATCACAAACATCCACTCACTCTATGACATCTGCAGAAGCCTTAACATACCTTGTGAGAGACACACTATTATGGCTCTATGTGAAAACGTTGCTGTTGTACAATGGAACAGACGCCGATGTTACAGGGTTTGTTTGCAATAATCCCGTATCAGATGGCTGATATACCAGCTACACTCACATGTAGAACTACATCCTCTAGCCATTACACACAATCCACAGTGGCCATGAAGTTAAAATATCTCTATGTCTCTCCATATAGCTGTTGCAATTCATCACAAACAAAACATCCAGGCCGTCTTCCTTGAAGGTAGGGCAAAGGGACAACGCCCAAGTGGAGTATTCAATTATACAACACTGTTGCCATGTAATTGGCTAATGGAGTAGCTGCACAGCTGATGTGCATGTAATCATCTACTCTGGAACACCAATTGGTGGCAGGATATCACATGTTACTGGCATCTATGTATAAAAGGATGGCTTCTCATACATTCAAACCATATGTACATACGAGAAAACCGTTAAAACAGAAAAGGAATAGGACTGATATTATTGTCAACTCGGACTACTAAGAAGGTATGTAGAACACTCAGTATGTTAGTGTATGTAGTGCCTGTTCTGTATTAATGAAAGTGGATGCAATGCATATAGTGGGAAAAGGTATTATGTAATGATGTATTGTTGAGCATAGTAACGCTCGTAGAAATTGTGTGTACTGCTGTTGGCCACAAGGTAAACACCTCATACACCACAAGGGATGCTACATATGGACTTTAAACACAACAATTCCACTCCAGCCGCTGTCAGTGGCAGGGTTTGTCCAACAAGTACGTGCCATAACAGGGGATAGTATATGTTGATATACTGTAACAGTAGGCATATGTATGGGCGTATAACTGAGAATAACATGTCTAAGGTGGTCCTGCTGTGCAATTATGATTTGCATTGTGTGATATTGTTGCAAAAATGTGAAATGTATAGTATTGTAGGTAGATATGTCTAACATTTTACATACCATTGCTGTTATATTATGCAAACATCAGGTATGTCTATTGGCATGTGCAATACACAATAGCAGAATACATATGACTTGTAGTCACCAGACAGTGTATCAGCATGATAGCTAATTGAAATGGAAGAGCTAATCAATTATCCATGCACAAAGGACATGTAATAGCTTCATAGGTTCATAGTTAGGTACTATGCTGTCTGGCCAAGTCCATTCGTAAGTCTAACTACAGTGTTTTCACTTGTGGCGCTTCCCTAGGTTAGTGTCCTGTGCCTGTGAACAGCAGAGCCATTCATTTCCTGCACCTCTGTACAGCAGAGCCACTGCAGTCATCCCTGGTGTACATCTGTCTCCCATCCACCCATCAAGGTATCTCTTGAAGAGTGCTAGTGAGGGTCCCTGCCTGATGTACATAGGAATCATGTTCCAAAGCATGGTGAGTGTCCGGGTCAGGAATGTATCCCTCCAGCATGTCCTAGTCATCATTGCATTTAGGTACATATCCCAGAGCATGTGGTTCTCAGTGGCTTTTGCTTATGTGGAGCATATCCATCAATATTGTTTTGGACATGGGCCTTGTATGTTCAGCAGAGATCACCTCTGAGTATGCAGTATGCAAATGAGTACAGTTGGGGTTTCTGTAGTTGGGCTGCATACATCATCCTTCAGAGGTCAGTAATCCTCTTGGTGTGGTAATGTTGTGGTATTTAAAGCCATTGCTGTTGTCTCATAAGGTACATCCCAAATGGGGTGTTGTACCCTTTAATGTGTTTCATAAGTCATGAGTAAAGAGATACAATGGCTGCCTTTGTTCTGGCTACAAACCCATTAGAGATTAGGGTGGCCACGTAGAAGGATATCCACACCACCTTGGCAATATGGTTATCAAAGGAATGGATGCTATCTACTTGGGTTCTAAGATCCCTTATTATGTCTTATGTATGTAGGGGACTACCACCTATGTGATAGTCCACTGGTGATTGGTGTAATCCAAAGGGGATGCCTATGCACTTTGTGGCATGCAGCTTGAGGCCATGTTATTGACACCAGGTATCAGTCCCAGTGACACCCTTATGGAGGGTATCTGTATCAGCTGGTGAATCACTCAAGGCCCCTAGTTTGCAGTCATCTGCAAACTTATTCATGGTAAGTCCTTCTGTGCTATCCTGTACCTCAGAAAAGCATATACTGAACATGAGGGGCCCTATGACCAAGGACTGGGGGACGCCAATTGTAACTGATTTACAGTAGGAACTAGGGTATGCTAATCTCACTGTGTGGGTTCTGTCTGTGAGTGACTTTGCATAACATCTCATGATGTAGGGGTTGATATGTAGGTGGATGTGTATGTTGACAATACCAGAATGGGGAACGGTGTTTAAAGTCTTTGAGAGGACAAGGTAGGCTGTGTTGACCTCCTTACCCTCATCTACTGCCTTGGTAACTATCTCAAAGGACTCCACCAGGTTTAGGAGGCATGGTCTGGCCTAACAAATCCAAACTGGGTGGGATTAAAGGTTTGGAGGCCACCAATGTCTCTGTGAATGAGATCCATGATGTTGTGCTCCATAGCCTTGCAGAACAGTCTAGTCAGGCATATAGGGCAGTAGTTCCCCTGGTCCATTGTGGCGCCACCTTTGTGGAGTGTGATAATTGTTGCTGTGTGCCATTCAGGGGCCACAATGCCTGATGCAAGGTTATTAGTGAATTTGGTGCCCAAGTGGGGAGCCATTTCGTTCTGAAATGCATGGAAATCGCAGCCTGGGATGTTGTACGGTCACATGGATTCTGTGTTCCTGGCTTTAGAGAGTGCAGCTTTGAACTGCATAGTTGTGACCGCAGCGACTCTGCATTGTTCCTGTATAGATTTGGGACCTTTAGATGTGAGAGGGGTGTAATGTTAGCACTGAACCTATCTTCCAGGATGTTGCCAATATCAGTCGGTTCTGTAATGTTCGTGCCTAACTGCTGTATGTCAGAGCAGATGTGAGTATCGCCATCGAGAGTAGTAACATACTTCCAGAACACTTTGTGGTAGTCCTTGGAATGAGTCGCAGTAATGTTTACATAGCTAGCTTTGGAGGATGCGATAAGGGATCTCAGATTCCTACTGAGGCTGTCCAGGGAGCTCCCCCACTCATGGGATTGTGCTCTACTTTGCAACAGTCTCCTCCTTCTGTTGTACATTATGTCCATGGCAGTGGACCACCAGAGTAGCGTCCATTTTCTGGTGGGTACCATCATGGCTCTGTTTGGGATAGCATGATCCATGCTGTCATGTAATTGCTAATTAAGTGCAGTTGTGTATGATTCAGCGGTTGTAACTGTATTGTCCATCTGCACAGGTGTCATGACTTTTACTACTGCTGTCATAAGAAGCCTGAAGTTGGCTTTGTAGAAATATTGTACTGTGTTTTCTGTAAAGGGTGTGGTGCAGGGATGTGGATAACAAGGGTGATTAGCATACATTCGTATCTGACCAATGAGGAGATAACTCCAGGTGTGGAACACCAGTCACACATGTTGGTAATGTCCAGGTCTAGGATATTGTTGGCCCTGGTGGTGGTGTGGATAGGTTGATCCAGCCGATTGGAGGGTATGAATCCCAGAAAGCATTGGCCTAATGTGTTGGTACATGAGTAGATATCCCAGTTAATGGTGGGGTAGTGTCAGTCGCACATCAGTAGTTTCTGTTTGAACCCTACTTTCCAGTACACCAAGAAGTGAGGGCCGTTAACCATGGGGTATGGTGTGGAATCTGTAGCCAGCTACAATTTTTATAGCAGTTATGGCCACAGTTAGTTGCACTTGGATTACTTCTGATGCATTGTGGTAAGCAACCAGCCTGGAGGTGTGTATATCCTTGGGAAATATGGACACACCTCTGCCGTGGGTGTTCCGGTCCTGGTTACATGACTGAAAGGTGTGGTCTGAGTAATAGCCTGTCAGTGCAGGGGTGCTCTCAGGAGCCTTGAAGCAGGTCCCGGTCACTGCAGAGATATCGAAGTGGTCCATTACAAGGAGTGCCTCGGGTGAGTGCGTTTTAGATGAAGATGTCAAGCATTGAGTAGCATTACCCTCAGGTTTTGCTTGCCTGTTCCTGTTATGGTGGTGAATATGTTATTTGAACCGTGCCTAAAACAGGCACTATAGGAGCAGCAAGAGCCTTAGACGTTATCCATAATCCCAGGGCCGACAGGTGCAGGCCATCTGTGCCAAAGCATTGTGTTCTGTTGACCATGTCATTCAAAGCAGACAGATACTGGATACCCTTGGAATGACACCAGAAGCATAGCCAACTGTTGAAGTGAATAATTCAGTCCTTGTACTGCGTTATCAGTCTGGACGAATGCTGAATGCTTCTCAGGGCTAGGACGATACCTGCCTGGGCTAGAAGATCGGAGAGCTATTCCATGTCTCTGTACATGTAGTCCAGGAAGTTACATCTCAGGGCATTCACACTAACATGGAGAATGACACAGTCATATTGTACCTGTTGAGGAGTGACCTGAGTGCATCGGTTATGTTGCGGATCCTGTTACCAGCCAGCCAGCTGAAAGTGACTATCACCTTGTGTAGCCTACTGAGTGGGACATCAGTGTGACCGCCTATAGAGTCACCTAGTGTGTTGGGTACGTTATATCACCCTATTGGCTGTAGCTGATGGGCACACTGAGTCTGTGGGCTATAAGTAATTGCTGTTGTGTTGGGTGATGGGGGCGGCCTGTGTTTCTGCTTTGGAGTTCTCTGATGCCTAGACAGAGTAGTATTGAGAGGCTCTGCAAATGTTGTAGTCTTACTATGTGTGGCCTGTGGTGGTGGAGATCTAGTGAGACTATGTGATGAGTGTGGTGTGGTGCAAACGTTTAACATCCCCACATGATTGTCAGGTTCAGTCTGGGTTGGAGAGAGCTTTACCTCCAGCATGGCTAGATATGTGCATCTCCCACAGGTTGTAGTGTTGTATGTTAGGAGGGGAGTTTTGACTGTGTACACGAGACAATTTATATATTGCCTCATGATGCCCATATTCATCATATAGACAGGCGATAACACTGGGAATTGACTCTTAGACATGCCTGAATATTTAACTATTTCCCACTATATATGTGAGGAAAGTGTGTACACCAGTTGTTTTACTCTAAGCAAGCAGGAAATGTAAGTGCAAACAGTGTTTACCTGTAGGAAATGAGAAGGATTTAGTGCTATAGTAATTAGTAGCTCATGAAGTGCTTACATGTTCTGAACAAGTGCTGAGCATGAATAAGCAATACAGATAGGGTGTTGGATAACATAAACACACTGCCCCCCAACAGGTACACAATCACATATCCATGAACACTACAGAGCCCCTATAACCATAACTATGATGGTACAAGGTGCACTCAGGCTGCATGTGACCTGTCCACATCTCTGGTTGTATCATACACATATGGCAAAACAGTTTGCTCTACATATACACATCATGTAAAACATAGCTTCATGTCAGACTGTGAAAACACTGAATGGTGCACACCAACAGTTATCACAACCCACAAAGTGGGACACCACTCATAATGGGAGACACTGCACTATTACCCTGCTGAGTCTGGTCTGAAAGTCCATGAACCTTAATCAATGCATATGTTGTCAGCAGTACAGATGTAGATGACAGTACGGATGATTTCACACTGCATAGCATACCTGTGACAGGTCATAGGACATTATCACCCATACTGTGTTCCACCTACACTCAGTATAGTAGATGTACCTTTGTATGTCACAGGAGTGTTCTGCCAGTGGACTGTTGACAGAACCAACACTACAAAAGGCATCTGAGTGATATGTGCATATCACACCAGTGGCAGCTACAGTAAAAAAGGGTTAATTCATTGTACTCCCCCTCATTGTAGCCCATACCACACAAACAATTGGGAGGCATCTGCGTATGTAAGTATGTGAATGGGTATGACCTAGGAGCAATAGCTGACTCAGTGTTGTGAACAACATACAGAATGGGCTTTGTGGGTGAGGTGTGTGACATATATGCACAATCTGACAGCTGCATATTACATTGTCATTGCTAGGTTAATAACCCTGTACTCATGAACTACCACCTAGGCAGCGGTCAACATAATGGACACTGTGTGTAAGGGATGGTGCTGTGCAGTTTACCTCCCTGAGCTAGTGACATTTCCATGCCTATTAGGAAGTCATAAGAGGCAACCCTAGTCATGACAGGGTGCCATCCATGAACATGGAGATCATTGTACAGCCATACTCATCACTCAAGTGACCAATATCGGATCACATATCACCTTTAAGGGGTATTTCCCATGTTTGGATGGACGACACCAGCCTTCACAATCCTCATCTCCACTATGTACCATGATGCCTACCCTATATAAAGACATGTCCAACACTGTGATGTTGGACATGCTACATGTACATATCCTGATCTGAAATACATATGTCATGGACATCCACCTTCTTAGTACAAGGATCGCCACATGCTGGACAGATCCTTGTGCCATACATGTTACATATTCATGCCATACTATGCAACCATGTCCAGCAAAGCTGCACATTTCACCTCTGTCAGACATGGTGTGATGACCGCATGGTAGATGTATCATTAACCGTCTGGATCAGTTATGTGGCACTGCTTCACCTGGCACCGGAAACATGGCTGTCGGCTACAGCTAGAAAACCTTACATCCTATGCTCATACATGGCCCAGGGCATACAGACTACTACATGACCTTGGCCATACATGCTATAGTTGATAACCATCCCTGCAAATACCATCTGGCTAGCCATTGTCCCATGTGTATCACATGTGCAACACAGACAATACGTGGCAGGATGTTGATCTTCTGTACAGTGCCGTGTAGATGTATATGGCAAAACACATGCATGTAAAGGCTTCCGTGTGCATGTTTGCATTGTCACAGGTTATGTCCGTTAAGGCAGTGTACGTGTTGATATGTGACATATACACAGCATCAAGGTCGACAGCATTAATGTGGATGCATCCAGGCATGTGCTGATAGGTAAGAACATCAGTACAGGCAAACAGACATGCCCACATCAAGACAGCATCCACATGGAGTATGAGCAATGTAATCAGGTGACACACATATATGGTGATAATATCCAATCCCCATTGGATGTCACATGTGTGTAACACAAACATGTCAGTGTTGTCAGTGTCATGAAGATTTGCAAAGACAACTGTTCATATGTACTAAATGTAATACACATGTATGTGCAGCTGTATCTCTGTGCATCTCTGAGATACTGTGACCTGTCTCCATCATTATGTCTTCCAGATATGCCTCAAGCAAGGCTCCCAGCCTATACCTGCTTGGAGGATGAGGCCCTAATACCTTAACTCCAAGACAACTATGATGTCTTGTTTAGCCATGTGCCACAGCATGCACAGCAGCATGATGACCTGTGGCAGGAACTTTGTAGGAGGGTTAATGATGCAGGTGGCCATAACCGCACATACCAGCAGGTGCGCAGACACTGCACGGACCTGTTCAGATGTGCAAAACAGCATGTGAATGCAATCACCAGGGAACAAGGTGCAACAGGTGATGGGCCATCAACCTAGCCCCCACTCACACGTACCGAGGAGCTACTGGCCAACCTGGGGACACCATCAGAACAGCATCCACAAACCCTAGCTGCCATCATGGAGGTGGGTGTCTCTCAACCACCGAGCATGGAGTTGCCTGGTAAGTCACTACTGCACATATAATTATTATATCCCATTTAGTAGCATGTGTCACTGTACAATATGTAATATAACATCATATGCAAGGCATGTATACACACATGCTGCATACTATAGTATGCTACTCTGTGTATGCACACATGTGCTTACTCCATAGTATATCCTATTGTACTGGTGAATGTGTTAACATGCACATTGCACCCTGTAGCTGTCATACAGTCATGGATAATGATCATACTGCTGTGTCACCACTATATAGGTACCTCTGGCATTCCGCAGAGACAGCAGGCCATTGCAGGTGAGACAGTTATAAGTATCAGGCATGATAATGCACAGATCTATTTGCCATGTGGCCAGTTAACACATGTGCACATAAGGTATGGTCCGGTCACAATATACAGGTCGCATCTTTAATCCATCACACTGGCTACCCATGTGCAATACTTACAAACTAAGTGAAACACCGACATGAAACCACAGAAACTGTCATTGCTAGATGTGTGGACAGCTGTGCATACAACGGTGGAGGTTTTGTTTAATGCAGGAATATGTACTATACATCAGATCTACACATGTGGGGTACACAAACAGTACTACACAGTGAGCTGGAGTATGGGCAGCCCACAGGATTCACCATTGTGGAATATGCCCCTGTAATGAGTGCACACATTGTGATGTGCCATCTGACATGTCCATGACATGTAGTGGTCAGGCTGCAACATTGTCTCACTATCCCATAAAACATACCCCACATACCAAACATACAACCCTTTGTCTGCATAACCCTGCGGACAGTTGAGTATCTGACATCTATGGGTGTATGTCATATGGGACAACACAGACATGTGAGATAGATGGCCATCACAACCATTTGGCCAACACATGTTCACACATAGCCATGGAGGATGGCCAGAGACATGTAGCAACACAGAGTAGATGTGATGTGTTTGTGTGTGCACCCTGTTGTACATTGGCTACACATGGTCCAACTATAGCCTTTGTTGAATGGTTATATTGCAGATGTGGAACACTGGACATCCTACAAGCCTGTGCACAGCTTGTGGAAGCATCACTTATTCGACCACATAAGATGTGTTGAACATCATAACTGTGTCACAGCATGACAGTAGTCACCTGTACAGCATCCACATACATACACAGACAACCACATCAGGCCACAGATACAGTACATTTCCCTTGCTGCTGTTGGACATCCCTGTCAGCTGTGCACCTCGTGTGTGTGGTACACAAATGTCATGTGGGACATGGTGTATTGATAAGTCTGCCATGTGTGGGCATGGTTGCCAGGCAGCTAAAATATGTTAGCAGATGTGCAGTGTTGTCATCCGTATGTCCTTCCATGACCTGTCACACATTACACATCATGGTTTAGTGTGTATACACCTCAGTGACGTGGGTCACAATCCACAGTATATATGTATTGTGTATGCACACAGTCATGGCTATGCACTGTGTGTGTGTAATCCACACTGTATAGCAATAGAGACGCCTCATGATTTCATGCAATGGCCCTGTGTCTGTACTTAACACAGTATAGCAATATAGATGCCTCATAATACCCTTCAATGGTCATGCACATCTGCTAAAAGTGCTTTTTATCTGTAGGGCGTACACACAACACTGTGATGTGACACCATTACACCACTGTACATGTGACATGACACCATTGTGTCAAACATGTATGCATGTCAATGCAAACGTCAGCAGATTACATGTCATACTACATGTTAATGTCAAGGTCATATGCCTCACATCAGCCATGTGTACTGTTAACCTGTGCTGGTCCACATGGTGTAACACAGGGATGCATGCTTACTACCATGATTGTGTAAAATGCATGGCTACTGCTATGACACATGCTTGCTGTTGTGTGCAACCCAGGGATGTATGATAACTACCACTATTATTGTCTGAGCTGCATGCCGTCTGCTGTATCACATGCATGTTGCATGCCTTCTATCAAATCACATGCATGGTGTGTGTGTGTGTGTGTGTGTGTGTGTGTGTGTGTGTGTGTGTGTGTGTGTGTTTCTGTATTGTAATGTAGAGACTTGGTTTGCCTTCACAGGGGATGTAGGTGCGTTATCCTCCTGCGGTCCATCTGATGTTAGTGTCCCTACAGACTCTAGCAGTGATGATAAACATATGCTTGCGGCACAGGCAGGGTTGTCAGGGGTTGAATCTGTGCCATTGATTGCCATTCCACCTATATCCCCCTCATCCCCGTACACAGTTCTCATGCCAACACATACTCCATCACCAGTGGCCATACAGGAAGGACAGTTAGCGTGTGGTAGCTTGGAACAGGAATGTGTGGTGTTTATGGAAGGTGTGTATTCACAACATGGTGTCAGTCAAATGACTGGAGATGTGCCACACAGGCATGTGGCCAGTGCTGCTCATAGGAGGACCTCTGGCCGACATGCCCCTGCAGGACAGAGCGCAGCAGCTAGTGTCACTAGACACATGTTTCAGAATGTAATGGTGGCACAGGCACGTGCTGAATGGCAGAACAGAGAAGGGCAGAGGCTTGAGAGGGCTGTTATCCATTCTTTAAATGACAACATCCAGGCATTGACAAATGCTCAACAGCAGATTGCTGATGTTTTGGACAGATGATTGGGTGACATGGTTGGAATCCTTGACCATGGCATGACAATCCACGAGTGTGAGCTGTCTGTGCTGGAACATCTGGTAGAAGTGAGGTGTAGGGCACGTGGACGTAGGCCAGCTACATCACCTGGTGCAGGTCTATGTGAATGAGCTACCTAACATGCCCGCTCCCATAGTGGCGGTAGCAGCAGCAGTGCAGCTGGTGCTGCGCTGTCCATACCAGGACACAGCAGGCCATGTGGACGTGGCCCTGGATGGTCCCAATGGGGACATCGTTCCAGTGGACATGTGTTATCGGACAGTACCCAATCTGTACCTCTGCCTGGTAGTGCCCATGCAACCTCTGGCAGGCACAGGACACGTGGCCATGACCGGACACTGTGAGCTGTAAATCCTGGTATGTACAGTCTGGAGCTGTCAATAATACCCCTGTGTAGGCCAGACACATGGCAGAACTGTGTGCACACATACACGCACACACCAGAAACATCTGCAGGGCACAGCAACACTCACTTGCATAACAACCACACATGGCCAGTTAGATCACAGGCCCTAACCCACACACATGATTTCATCCACTGGGGCAGCCTAGCCCCCTGGCAAACATTATCACCCTGTGCATATGATGATGCCTGTACTGCATCCCTGTCATCCACACCATCAGTGCAGGGACATGCTCATATGGTCTGATGCACAGGGTGAACAGAATAGGGAGATACGTGTAGATTACAATTGTTGTGTACTGTTGACACGCAGCAGACATACCATGTAGTACAGGTTTAGAATGCATTGTTTTCTGTTCACAGTATGTGGCTTGGTAACAACAGTAACAGCATGTTGGTAATGATGTCCTGCTTCCCTCCTTCAGGTCTAATTGCATGTGCCGTTGAGTACCAGTGTTTGCAGTTTCCCATGTGTAAATGTGGACAACTCACAGGCATGTATGGCAATACCAGCATGCTATACGTAGTTTCAACCTCACTGTTAGAAAGGCTGACATTCCAAAGATGTCTACACATCTAGTGATCTAGGAGCATGTGAGCTGTGTACTAAGCTACAGTGGCTAGAGACGTGACATCCATACCGGGTGACATCACAGGTACATTTACATGGGGCTGGGAGTTTACATAGCGGTCTAGCTGATGACAAGGGTAGAGGCCAGTTTATAGCTTGACGCCTCACTGTGTAGCAGTAATACACATTCACATTACAGGATGAGAACACACAACTACACACACACACACACACACACACACACACACACACACACACACACACACACACACAGAGACACACAGATATTCGCACACATGTATTCAGACACAGTACAGTAACACGCCCACACTCATGGGGTCAACGACACTGTAACACACACACACTTGATAGTGTTGAGGTGAGGACCCCTGCCTATGTGGTAATCACCATTACAGTACTGTGTGCCCACATGACGCGACACAGAGAATGAACATGTACAGGTAGTCAGTAATGCCTAAAATCGATGGCATCAACAGGGTAGTAGATTGCATCACCTGGAGGGGTTAGGGGTCCTATCTGTTCACTATGGTAACATACGTCCTCACTCCATGGACCAGACAGCCATACATACATACACACACACACACTGTGGAGTCCACAATTGAATGCACCTATGTCATGCACATACAGATAGCTCACATTTGTGTGATACACACTCCACCCCTGCCTATGTCTTGCTTTCTACACTGCAGTATGTACAACAGTGTTCAGCGGTGTGTAACAATTGGGATGTATTCCCCACCATACATGGCATATATGGACATACAAGCAAACACACATGGCAGTACTGTGAATCAAACACCTGCTATCTTAAGATACGTATGGCAGACATGCAGCAGTATTGCCCGCATTACAATGTGTACTGACGCTACCTTTGGCAATTGTGCTGATATATGCACACAGGAGGTCTTAAGTGTTACAGGTGTCAAGTGATTTACAGTCAGTGATGCCCTGACCGCTGTATAGGTTGTATGTCTTCCCCTTCAATTAACAGAGACATAGCTTAGTGTTTGCACATGTTATGGTAGGATGGCTTGTGACACACCTGTCAACTGCCTTCAGCAAACATCCATCTGCAAAGATGGCCCACCACTTTATGCCCACACATCCATCCATACCTGATGTACATCTTACTGTACTGTCGGTATTTCACCATATACAGTTGGCAATGATGGGGCTGCATTGCAACTGCATGATGTAGTAAGACACAGATCACCTGCAAACATCAGCTACTGCACACACATGGTAGCTGAATGCACACCACTACATGTACATGTGTGTAGGTCCTACATTCCTGACATTTAGCCATGTTTGTAGGCATTGCAGTTGGTGGACATGTGTGATGACATACATGACAAATGGACTGTTGTATGATATGATAGTTGTCATGGGTAACCAGTACAGAGGGAATGTTAACTCAGTCAACATTGCTGTCACACCTTATGTACTGTTAGCATTCAACAGCCATGGACCTACCTTCCATGTGCATGGGTGTAATTGCGGTAGCCACCTGTCTCCACGAAGGACAGCAACCGCTATGCTATGTATATATGTGTTGTGCGTGTGTGCGTGTGCGTGTGTGTGTGTGTGTGTGTGTGTGTGTGTGTGTGTGTATGTGTGTGTGTGTGTGTGTGTGTGGAGCATGTATATATCCATGGCAGGTACATGTATGTCATATCCAAACATGAGGGTGTTTACTGATGTACAGCAACAGTCATCTGTTACAGCTGTATATGACCCAGGGCCCCTGTTATGTGTACAGCCAACCTGATTACGAACAGTGGTATCATTGCATTGCATAACACATGATGCAACTGTGTCAGTACATTGGTAGTCTGCACAGTTGCTGTAGAGCTAGGTACAGTTCACTGGTCATGGGTCACATGGTGTTGTACTAATATATGTTCTGCCACATGTATGGATGTGTGTTGCTGGTCCAAGGACATGGTGATGTCTGAGGGCTACATCCTAGAATGGGACTTTTGACACTGTGATCTGCACCTGACACATCTGTAATGGCTTTTGAGGGTGTACTGGTCAGTACATGTGAGTGCCCTTCATGTACATGGGGACACCGCCACCTGGAGCGGTCCATAACCTTGTTATGCCCCACATGTCTGTATCCGAGGTATACGGTGGTAGTGCTATTGTGCACAACTAAGCCTTCAGCCAGGTGTTCTTCATTGCACAGATGTCAGTATTCCCCATTGTTGGATCTACTTTGGCAGCTGTGATTATGAATGCTACACATCTAGCACTGTTTAGCATACACATACAATGCAGTTGACCTCTAGGTGTCATGGTGATAACCTGGTCTCATGACATTCATCTATGAATGGCACTATATGGGTGAAGTAGCCACTCCTGGCAGGACATCACCACGGGTGGTATTAGTGTGCCAGGTTTAGATTGGTACATCTAAGGTGACGGACAGCAGCAGACATTATGTAGAAGACCAGTGTCAGATATATGTAGTGCAGCATTCATGCTATCAATGACAACTATCGACACACTGTGCCCTTCCATGTTTAGAATCAGAGTGCATACAAAACAGCCCTTTGCTACTAAGTGTGTGAGCATGCCCAGTATGACATTGTGTAGATGGACACATAGTGCATTCCAAATGGACGTGTGCTACTAAGTGTGTGAGCTTGCCCAGTGACACCTTGTGTCAGTTATGTGCCTCTATGTGTATGGGCATGACCATTGTAACCCTGTATAGCGATAGTGGTCATCCAGGCAACAGATGGCCATACCCCACTTCAGGATGGATTCCTACACTGAGCACACTGGTTCACAGGTATATGCATCATAACTGCCAGCATCTATGTCGATGTCCACATTCCTAGAAGGTCATAGTGACAGTCTTGAAAGGTGTAGTGTCTGTGGCGTGTCTCGTATCTATGCAGTATTGTAATAGTGGTCCATAGATAGGCAGTTGTCCTGATCACACCACTGGCGTGTGTTTGTCTCCATCTGCCTGGGGACAGTAATATATTTTTAGACTGCTCACACTCCATACAATCCCTATCGGCATCTTTTCCATTGCTGATGATGTCACCCACCTAGACATATGCCTCTGGGAGTACTGTGTCTCAGTAATCTTGGTAGCATGTTCTGTAACTGTGTAATTCTGTAGTGGTATAAGGTAGTTAGGTCTGTGTTCTAATCCCAGGAAATTTTACAAAACAATCCAACAAAATGAGAATGGCTGCAGCAGGCAACATAGACCAACATGTGCAGGAGGCTGAGGGTGGTGAGGATTTGAATGCTGCTGAACAACCCTCAGTGAGGAGACAGAGAAGACTGTACAGACCCAGGGTAACCTACCAGGGGTTACATGAGCTGGAGATAGTGGAGCGCTATGGGGTGGACAGAGACCTCCTACAGCAGATTGTTGAGCTGTGCCGGCCACACCTGACATGTCGAACAGGCCGAGGGAAACCCATCCCAGTGGATACCAAGGTATGTGTAGGCCTAGGTATACTAGCCACAGGCACCTCCCAAAGCACAACAGGGGATATCATGAGGATCTCACAGGTATCTGCATCCAGAGTATTCCAACAGTTCCTGGATGCCATGTCACCACATGCCAGTGAGCACGTACATTTCCTCAACACACGTGAGGTGTTGACCAGCAATATGTGTCTCTTCCACTAAAAGGCAGACTACCCTGGGGTAGTGGGTGCTATAGCTTGCACACACGTAGGCATCAAAGCACCACCCGGTGAGCGGGGTAGGGCCTACATTAGCCACAGTGGCATACCCTCTATCAACTTCCAGGTCATATGTGATGCCCAGGGCATTATACTGAATGTGTGTGCTGTCTACCCTGGAAGCTATGACGATTCCAATATATGGCATCTGATGCAGATGTACCACACCTTTTCCAATATGGACATCCCCTACGGTCACCTAGTGGGGGATGCTGTGTACCCACTGGAGCCGTGGCTGATGACACCCATCACAAATGCACACACATCTGAACAACTACGCCACAATGAGGCACACGCACAGGCAAGACATATAATTGAGCGTGTGTTTGGGATGCTCAGGTCACGATTCCGATGTCTGGACACATCCGGTGGAGCCTTGCAATATTCACCAGGAGCCTTGCAGTATTCACCAGCTACATGCATCCAAATTGTTAGGGTATGTGCTATGCTACACAATATGATCCTGTGGAAACAGTTGCAGCAGGAACAGCACAGGGCAGGGCCACACAACCCCGCACCAATGCCAAGGCCTGTACAAGCACAGAGTGACTCGGAGGAGGAACTACCTGAGCCGAACCCAGTAGGCGGAAGGAGGCATGCCCAGTATGACCTGGCCTTGGCAAAGAGGCAATGCATAGCATATGCACTGACACAGTAGGTACCCAGGAAATGTCACCCTTTCTGACTCGCACAGACAGTAAAAGGTATGCCAAACATGACACTACCTGTGCTCAGGCATATATAGGAAGTGCACTGTGTGCATCCGACATAGGCAGCCCTCCAGCACCATCCTCACGTCTGGCACACCCTCAAGTTAAGTCAATCAACCTACCAATTGGCAGTTGTATTAGAATGTGTTTTTACCTGTAGCTATGATATGGATGTGAGCATGCAAGAGAATTTGGTGACTGAATGTTAGGACAGCGGACAGTACACATCCATAGTGGCACCATGACATCTGTAGCACATACTGGGGTCACAATAGTAGCCAGTAATACACAGGGTGTCCTAACCTACTGTGGGTTATGGGCTGAACATCATGTGTGTCCATACAGCCCACACAAGTCTCAACCAGCTGGACAGGTGTAGACCAACACAGACAAATGCTGTACAATGGCCTCTGAATATGCCCAATGGATGACCCCCCCCCCACAGACACACACAGACAGACTACAGCAGGCCAGGCAGTTGGATGTAGGTTGTGATGGCTAGGACGTCTGAAACTAATCTGTTGGTAATTAAAGCTAAGATCTGGAGTACACTGGTATGCCTCTAGCCAGCACATTAGGTAGGTCCACACACTGAAATGGAGTATCTGACATACCAGTACAGTAGTAGCAAATGTGTACAACTGTCAGCTGTGCCCCCCCTTCCAACGTACACATGTAACAGTCATGTGCGCCCCCCCCCGGTGCTGTGTAGGAATGTGGATACAGTTGGATGTCCCCCCACGCTGTGCAGAAATGTAGCAACAGTCAATGCCACATGACCGATGGATACCCTGAAGACACAGCATGCCACCTGTTAGTGTACAACGGAGAGGTCGGCACCACAGTACTGACTACCTGGACATGTAACACATGCGATCCAGTTGACCATACTGGGCATGCTCAAACACATGAAGGTATGACGATAATGTCAGTCAACAACATGCATAACGGTCATACTGGGCATGCTCACACACTTAAACACAAGATGGCCAAGTCTGCAAACACCAGTGGTGCAGACATATCTGCCAGTACATTGCTATGCTATGTGGATACTTTACAAAAGGGCCTTACAGAAACAGATGCTTGGTGCCAGAGCCATGGGCTCAAGCTCAATGCCAAGAAATATATAGTTATCCCCTTTGGTATGTACCTCTCAAGACATCTGCACCAACTGGAAAGGCCGCAGAAATACCTCACTAAAAGAATCACAGGCCTAAAGCAGATGCCCTACGCTGACCGCCTTAAAAAACTCCAGCTATACTCTGTCGCATATCATCTACTCAGAGGCAATCACAGCTTAACATACAAGGCCATGTCAAACCCAGAGCTGTTGGACATGCTACACTTAAAGAAATCCCAATCCCTCAGAGCCACATGCTCCAGGGATCTAAACCTTGTCATCACAATAAACAAAACATGCTGGAGGGATAGGTTCCTGACCCAGAGACTCCCCAGACTCTGGAATAGATTGCCCATACATGTCAAGCAGAGTGCCTCATTGACCCTCTTCAAAAGGAACCTTGACGATTGGATGGGAGAAAGGAAATTCACCCCAGGGATCATGTCAGTTGCCCTGCTAGACAGGGGTCCAGGGAAGTAAATAGTGTGGGAAGAAATAGCCAGGGAATTGTTATGGCTCGGCTTGTATAGGCCCTAGGGCTGATAGCCTAGTACCAACCTATGAACCTATGAACCTATGAACCTACTGTTGGATGACTGTGCTGTATGGTATGTGTGTCGTACTGTCTATTGTCTGTATATTTGCCATGGTGTATTGGTAATTCAGATTAGCTGTGTGCACAGGGTGTTGCTACCTACACTTGCAAAGGACGGTTCTTTGTTTGCGGCCAGAACAAGGCCATTGAGTACAGAGTGAGTAAGGCACATTGCAGCAGTTAGGAGTGGTTGTGCATGCGTTTGTGTGGTGTTAAGCACTGCTGACCTCTAGTTACAGCTTCTTATACTTGTTTAGACTCCACATTTCTCTAACAGTGCAATACTCGCATACTGGTAGCAAAACACACTTACACCCACTCGCTCCATCCCTTGCACATGCATCGACATTGGTGCTTGCATTTGTCATGCATGCTGGGTGGGCGCAATCCCTTGTGATGCCTATTACATTGGACTACATGATTACAGTATCGGGTATGGCTGACCATTAGGCGATGGCATGGTGTTCAACTGTACGGAATTGGCGGCCTGCCCCGTGAGTTAATCATATTATATGCGTGTTCCTCATACAAGCTGCTCCCATTTGGATGATACATGGGAACCGATACTCTGCAATGAAGACAAGTAAATGTGTTTTGGGAACCACATCTGTCTGCCGGGTCATGCTACCGCATACCTATTGTAGGTTTTCCACCTTTTAAATTGGCCGAAGTGAGACTTTAGGATTAACACCTGTCCCACTTTGTGTGGGACAGTCCCTCCTTAGGTGTATGTGTCATGC
>NC_056731.1:706162773-706200273 GCF_019279795.1 Protopterus annectens
GTCAGGTGTTTAATCCCGGGTAGTAGGTTCTGCATGACTGGCTGGGGGCTGAGCAGTCTCGTGAACCACTACTACAGATACAAATTGTGTCCAGATGTCTACAGGACTGGACATCATGTTGCGATACCAAGTCTGATGTTTACACAGGATACTTGTCCACTGAGGGATATCCAAAAATTGAACAAGCCAATAACCTTCAATTTTTTGGGATTTACAAAAATGTGATAGGGTTTTACATGCAAGGGATACATAGTTTGCAATCCTGACACTGCCTAGGGTGACACTGCCTATTAGATATGAGTAGTGGTCACTATGTGCAGATATGGCTGTGCCAAGCTAGCAGCCCGAGTATGGCTGGATTTGGTGGATGTTCAGGAATGGGGGGGCATTGTGTGTTGTAGAGGGGATGATGGGTATTCAATTATGCATCCAGGTGTGTTGTAATTGGATGGCTCAGTTCCGTCCAGACCATTATGTGGGTATGTGCTGGTGACATTTCTGTACATGTGTATCGCACATTTTAATATTCATATGTTTGCGTGATTGTTTCTACAGTATGGCCTGTCAGGTTGTATTGCAGATGTGTATGTTTGTTCTTTGTGTCTCTTTCTGATTCACCCAATGCTCCCTCATACACCTCCAGTTCACATATTGTGCATCCAACACAGTCTCCCCTTTGTGGATTATTACATTACGCGTCCCCCCCACAGCCATATTCCACACACTACATCCCTTCTCTGGTTGATGGCCCATGGCACGGTCAAGGGAACACATTGCATACACTACATATCTCTGGTACCTGTATGGTTGTGAGGACTACCCTAGCATTTTTCACCTTCCACATGCTGTACATCACACACATAGGTACACGTAAATACTTATCTTTCATGACATGGTAGGTAGACGCGGGTAATACCCGTTCATCTTTGACCCATCCAGACAAGGACAGCTTGGACCCCAAATAGGCAGATTTTGGCCGAATGCTCTGACCATTGGTAGGGTTGCCACCTTTTCATATGGCCAGGATGGGATATATTCCGGACACACATCAGATTTTATAGGCCAACACATACCCACGGTCAGTACAACGGATAGTACTTTTGTTTTATGCCTAAATGTAAACTTATTGTTGTAGCAGTTTAGATGCTTCTTCTGTCTCGTTTACTTGCTTATTCTATTTCTTGTAACATGTAGGTATGTTACATACGGAAATAACTATTGTATGTGACTATTACATGAGATGTGGGACATAATTATGTCATACAGTCACAGGATATTTTACATTTATAATGGTTTTGGTATGGACACAACTGCCCAGATGGGTACTGTCCCTCACAATGTGGGACAGGTGGTAACCCCGACCATTGGACTAGACTTAGCTATTGGCGGCTCGCTAACACGATGCGTTTCGCTTCCACTTGGCATAACTATCAACACTGCATTAGAATACGGCCACAGGGTTTTAAATGTCATTTGTTCGAGGGATGAAGACTCAATATTTGGCTATGTGCATTTGTGTTTGCTTCTTATTTTTGTGTTCACAAGAACTGTCTTGCATGCTTTGCATACATTTCAGTATCCACGGACACTGACAGGTGTGATTACTATTGCAGGCAAGCTGTAATATTCAGCATTTTAGGTTGCACGTAAACAGCCGAAATGTCCACGCCTCCGTGCAGCACTTCGACACGCCCCATGCACCCGCGCATGTTTCCTATGCATGTGGATGTGGCAGCAGCATGCCTTCATTAATATGGATATGGTGCTGCTGCACCATCTGCACACTGTACGGTCGGCGCAAGCCTAATGCCGGCCTTGCACCGAGCTTCATGAATCCCGGTGCATGTCAATACATGCCATAATGATAAACTCTGAACCCTCAGCTGTAGTACAATAACAAACAAAGGCAAACAAAGCCAGATGAGGCGAAGGTTGCAAATACTGGTCACAAAAATTGCATAACTTGCTGTGAAATTGTGTTAATGTTAGACACCACCCTATATAACTGAAAGAAAATCAGCATTCATGCATAAGTCAGAGAACAAACTTGACAGTAAAATTACCAGATTTAAGGATATACATAAATGTTTTATTTTTTATTTATTTATTTTATTTTACATTTGTTAACCGGGCTAGTCTAGCTGGATACATGTCCATTTTCAGTAGAGGCCAGGGGAGAAAAAAGAAAAAAAAATATAATAATAGACATATCAATGTAATACATCCAAATTAAAAAAAATAAGAAATGATAATGGCACAAATTAGAAGATACAAAAAAAAAAAAAAAAAATATATATAATTTTTTTTTTTTTTTTTTTCTCAAATATAAATCACAATGAGGATATAGGATATGCAGTATATATTATATTTAATTTGATTATTATTTTGTATTTATAGGTATTATAGTATAGTTAGAAGTTTCAGAGAAGTAATAAGTTACTGTTTTAAACCTATAATTTCACCTAAATAAGTTTTTCTTAAGAGCTACAACCCTAATAACATAATGCCCCCCCACCGGCTAAGGAACAATCAAAGTTGAATGCAAAATCTGTACTGGTAATAACAACTCTGCAACTGCGCTGTGTAAAACATGAGTTGTGAACATTAATAGTAACTATGCCCTTAACAAAGGGGATCTCTAGTACTATAACATCGCCTGAAACTAAATGCAACTCACCCAAATGTTCAACAGGCATGAGGATTAGTCCTGTTTCAAATTCAGTAAGATGACCCAATCAAGCTGTAAAAGGACAAAAGGGCTCAACAGCTGCTTACTGAACTGACGCAGCCCTTTGTCCACATGGAATTAAATACTCTTTGCTACCATTTGGACATGATATGCCCCCTCATTACTATGAGGGACAACATGGACAAATTTATCTGCCAGCAAATGGCAATTACATCAAATATTGACATACTTGAAGTGTAATGCTTTGCCCTTGCGGCTAAACAAAAGGCAAAGTACAATGAGTACATATCAGAGCTTGGTTTATTGTACCTAATTTAACCATTGTCTTTGAAGCAAGAAGAGGCAGATTCCTTTTAGATAAGATTTACAGATCTAATGTATTGTCTTTCCTTATATCTGCAGGAAAGTGATTCCAGTTAGCATGTCTGAGTTTAGAAATGCTTTTTCACGTATGGATTCTCTTTAACAGGGTTTAGAGAGTGTCACAGATTCAGTGAGGGCATCCCTAGGGTCTTAATCTTGTTACACAATAAGTAGTTTAGGTTTTGATGCTACAAATTAGCTAAGTTTAATTATTTCAAATAATTTTAATCTGAACAGTAGAGTAGCCCTGCTTTGTAATGGTAGCCAGTTAAATGGCCATCAGGACACAGTAGAAAGTGTTATTATCTGCTAGAAGGACAAATTTGCAGATTTTGTTAATTACTACCTGTAGTTCATGTCTATTTTTGTCAGAGTGAAAAGTAATTAGTAAGAGGCCATACTCAGGTTTGAAATAAGCACATTTCTAGCTATGGAGTGATGATCAGGGGGAGGGAAGTTGGGATATCTTAGAGCATAGTTTTAGTTTGGTGAACACGTTGCTTACTATTCTGTCTATATGTTGCAAACATGTTAGTGAAGAGTCTAAGATTAAGTCGCTATATCTTTGCTCAGAAACCTGAGGTAAGACATTGTCTTTGTTTTCATTACTTAAAATAGAAAGTGTTCTGTACAGTTTCGGCACAGCACCAAACACTATGATGTTGGACTTTGATAGATTGAGCTATGATCTATTATTGTGTGCCTAGCTGCACGTTGAAGCTGATTTGAAGCTTTTGTTGGATATCATTGGCAGTGCTGCATTAGTGACTGGTAACTTCAAAGAAAGTGGGGAGCTGCAGGAAGCAACTGACTGGGTGGGAACAAATGCAATGTGGTGGGGTTCTATTATAGCTGGCCAATAACCATTAACTGTGATCAAACAACCATTTACTATCATCCACAGACTGTCTCAGTATATACCTACTTTCTGTAGCTACTTCACTGACTATATACACCTTAGAGCTCTAGCTGCAATCAACAGCACCAGTCTTAGGTTAAATGTAGCCTAGACAAAGGACTCCTTGGGTCCCCCTGTTGCTCACTAGTCTCTCCTGCACTTTGCCAGTGCCATTTCCTATTTTCCCTCATCCTTGCCACTCACCATTAACACAGATTAGCTCTATCTTGCTTGTGAATAATTTGTCTTTCTTTTTAGCTCCCCCATGCTATCACTCTGTAATTGATCAAGACTCTACTGTAATTTATGGATATAACTAAATTATGACAGAAGTCAGCATCCACAAGTTATAAAGATGTAGCTGTTCTAAAGCTGCATATTAGGGCTTTTTTCCAAAGTTTTGATTAAATGATGATGGCCTGAACAAAATAAATAAATAAATAAATAAATAAATAAATAAATAAATAATCATGAGTAAGGCAATTAATTCAGACTTATTTGTTTTTCAAGAAAAAATAAGTTCTGTCAAACGCTTTATGTTCAAAGCTAAGAAAATAGCAGCTCCTCAATAAACTGAGAAGATAAAGGCAAGGATATATATCCTATCTGGGAATATTGCCTGCCTTCCTTCCCCCTCCACAAAGTCTCTTTTATGTACTGCACTGGTGTTGCATTGGGGTGAAAAGTAAAATAGCAAATGGCCAGTGGCAAATTCTATACAGCTGAGAGCTTAGGAGAACAAACCCAAGCACATGGATAAAATCCGGACAGAGACAAAGAGTACATGTACACTCCAGGAAGAAGAAATGAGCAGCTAAAATCTCAAGGGAGAAACAAGCACTGTTAGATGGCAACACTACTCAGTGCAACACACTTTTCAGTGATTAGTTGCTGTCACACACATCCCGCCCAGACCACCATAGACAGTCACATATTGAGTACAATTCTGACATTTTACTGTGTTTGAAAGTGAAAAAAATGTACTTTATTTCTCTAAAAACAGAATAATAACTGTTTATTTTGAGCAAATAGCATCACTATCAATCACATTCATCCACAAACAACCACTGCACCCAGCAATTAAAGCCAACTTTATTGACTGAATACACCTCGGATATCAGGATATAATAAAATAAAAATAACAACAATTGGCCAAGGTAATTTATTTTAACACTTTCCCCACACAAATGTGACCATGCAATACATCTATGTTTGTGTGTCTGTGACTGTACATCTCAGATGTTTGTTTGCAATCAAATGAATGAGTAAATACATAAATAACTGCCACACAGGAATGTATTGTCTTTCAAATTCACTGCCTTCAGAATACAGTGCCACAAACACCCCACCACTTACTTCTCAATTTCGTAACACTCTGGAACAAACCTAAAAAATAATAGTGGAAAAAGGACCAAAATCAGTGACAGAGTTTTGCCTTGATATACCTTGAAACTTTTAGAATAACAGGCTTTGAATTAGCATTTTTTGAGGCTGTCTGTCACCATTATTTAGTGACCTTGATCTTTATTGATTTGCCAGAACCCCCCACACACACAAACACACAAACACGCAGACACACACATATGCAAACTTTGAGGAACAGACCAAAATAGGATACAAAAATTGAAAAACATTCTGCAAAATAGAGTGTATCTATGCCATACATACATACATACATGCATATGTATATGCACGGGTCTACTTCACATGACTGAAAACTCAAAATACTCAAATTATATTCATAGCAAGCAGTTTGTTACAGTTTAAAAGAAAAAAATGCTTCTGATACAGACACACACACACACACACACACACACACACACACACACACACACACACACACACACACACACACACACAGTTCATCTTGCCTTCTTACATCTGTGACACAAACAACAAAAAAACAAAAAAATTATTAATAGATAAAAAAAAAAAAAAAACAAAAGACTTCTTCCAATACTCATTCCTCCACACTCCCACAATTACTTCCTTTTAATTTCAGTAGCAAGCTGTTTCAGTCATCTGAAACAGCCTGAGAGAACAATTGACCCTAATTTGCTTTATACAGAAGCCTGCTGAAATCCTTGTTGAGTGATCTTGCCAATATCCTCAAAAAACAGCATGAAAGAGCTCCACAGATTGGTGGAGTATGTTTGCTGCCAGGTTGTTTTGAAAATAGCCAAGAGAGTAGGCTAATTCTATTTTTTTCAGTCTTGGCTTTTTTCTGAAGTCTTTGGATTTGCAATGTTCTGAGAACCAGGAAATAAAAACAGAAAGTTGAGTTGACTTTTTGATTTTTAATAGTGATTATTTTTTATTTTTCTAATGGTCAGGGCTAAAGCACAGCAACTAGTACTATGAGCTACCCCATCAGTATTACTGGACTCAAGGAGTAATGAGGGATATGCAAAGGCAATGTCAGTGGTGCAACAGGTTGCACTTTCACCTAGGGTGTTGAAAGCTGTGGGTTCTACTCCCACACCAACTAGATCAGTTGCTGGCAGTGCAGCGTAAGGTAAGTGCTTAAACTAAGCCTCCATCTGTTTGGGCTGGTTTTGGCTCAGTGGGATGCAAAAGATCTGATGGCACCTATTGAAAAGATTAGGTAAATGTCTTTGATGCCCTGGCCAGATTTGTTCTAGTAGTTATAAATACCACCTTGGGTCTCTTCTGAAAAGAGGTTATTAGCCTAATGGGATTAACCCATTCAACAAAGACTACCCTGAGAAGCAGAAAATCAAAGGTGAGATCATTTTAAAAGAGAGAGAATAACAGCAGGCAAAGGAGTGTGCCCTGTAGAATACCTGTATTAAGAGTTCCTGTATTGACAGGATATTATTAGAATATACTTGAAATGTTCTGTGTATCTGTATCTTTGGAACTAAAGTCCTATAGATGTTCCAAAGTTACATTTACTGAGTTTCTGGAGGAACAGTGTGTGGTTGATAGAATCAGAGGTTCTGGTGATATCAATGGACAAGCCTCCTGTGTGCCTGGATTGGTAATGTTATTGAATATAATGTCTGTAGCTATGGGTGATGCAGATGAAGCTGAATGCATTGTGGAGGCCATACTCTTCATCGCAAAACAGACCACATTTATTTATGTGTTCAGACAATTGCTTGTACAGTACTTTGTTGAATATCTTAGTGGTCACAGATTTGTGCTACTTCTTATATTTGTGTGGGTGGGGGATTAATGAAAGAGAGATTATGGTGGTATGCCTTGATGAGTTTGGGACTTTCCCTGAGGGAGGGATACACTGTAAATAAAGGTGAGGGGCTTGACAATGATGATTAATGTCTTTCTAAGGCAGGATGGATATACCTTTGAAAAGCCCTTCCAGACATGATATTTAAGTCATTCAGAGTGTAAGTTACTTTCTTAACTGTAGGTTATCTGAATGGGAAGGTTACACTATATGCAGTGAGAGTTTGTTTAAAGGATATTTTTTTAAGTAGTGGTGTGTGTTTCCTTGGAGAGTTTGAGCTTATTATAAAGTATACTGAAGCAGGACTGAAAATGCTGTGTATTTCCTTCATTAAGTATGTAGTAATGGTATTTTACATAGGATGAGAATAAACATGGAAGAATCAGTCAGTGAATGCCAGTTTTAATTATTTTTAATTAAAAAGTTAATTTCTCTGTAATCAGCTACCTCATGAAAGAAATGTATTTCCTTAAATTCATAGTTTACTGTGTGTTATAAAATATACTCTAGATGCATTCATATAATTGTGTTTTCATGCAAACTCAATGTATTTTACAAAATGTCATTTTTTTGTCTTTAAATGTACTTGTCTAACATGTGGAATTTTCTCCCTGGGCCTACACTGAAAATGGAATAAACCTGAGTTGGAATATCCAGGTGAACAAAGATAAATAAATAAAGAAGCAAATAAATAAGTAATTACAGATTAGTGGTAAAAGAATAATGTATTAAGCTAAATATTAGCTAGTTCAGTGTTATTATTTTAATGTATGGTATGGCTAAAGTAGCTTTTTTAATAGTTAAGGGAGGCCCTAGCACTGTGGTTTAATGGTGGTTCATTTTTACATCCTATGGCTTAAGGCATTTGAATGTTTAAAACTGCAGTTTGCAATAATTAGCCTTTTTTATCCCACTGCCTTCCACATTATTTTTTCGGTACTTACGTATTATCGCAACCAGATTTTCGCGGTTGCGAAATTCACATGCTGCAATGAAAACCGGTGCAGGGAACACCATAGGGTGTTATTTTAACTCTTTACTGATGAGAAATCAGTTTGGCTTACATTCGGGAAGAGAAATAATCCTGCAAGCCATCTTCCTGCTTTGCGTGCATTACACATGCTTGCTTCAATTGGCAGGGAGGAAGGAATGCTGAAGAAAAACACAGACATATAAAATTGATTCAAAGTATTAGTGTAATTCCTTAGGACTGCCCAAAAAACTTTACATTACAAATTGCTCCTGTTTATAAAAGTAATGTAAAGTTTTAGGGCACGCCGGAGGAATTAGAATAACATTTTGAATTATAATTAGGTCTGCCCTATCATCATGCATAGTTGGTATTTCTTCATGACAAGGATATCAGAAATTGCCTGTTTGGCTGTTTAGGGAAACACTTCCATTCAAGTTTTCATGCAGCATCTTCCCCCAACAATTCAAATCCTACAGTGGATGCAAATACACCGGTGAGAGAAACAGCATCTGAGTTTGTATTTAAATTCACCATCCAAAGTGGGGCATTACACACTCTTACGTACTCATATTACACACACACTTAAGAACTCAACCGACAGGACAATGGCAGGAATTACAACTCAAGTGTGTGTCTGCAATGCACACAAGACAGGGAAAGGGTTTCTCAAATTGTCCCTTTTCCTAAAAGTAATGTAAAGTTTTTGGGCAGTTGGAAGGAAGTACAATAACAGTTAGAAGTGTTTTATGCACTCAATTCTGTCGAGGTTTGTAAATCTCGCAACCGCGAAAATCTGGTTGCGACAATACGTAAGTACCATTTTTTCTTGAATCAACCAATTGATCCATTAATTTCTTCTATGAGGAATAGGCAGTAGAATCATTAATTATCAAAGTCAGAGGAGAAAGAGCACTATGGACACTTATTCCTGGTTCAAAGTGAGAGTCCTGTCATCATTGTTCTCCTTGGAGACGAGTAACGTAATTGTGATGAGCTGTCTGACGTTGTGAAGAGTCCTCATCAGGTATCTCCTTTCTCTTGGTGCATTTTGACTGCTGTAATTTCTGCATTTAGACTACACATGTGTAAGACCACATTTACGGACATCCCTAACAATATGGCACCACTAAGAGCACAGCTGCATTGCACAACCCATACAGCTGTACACTCCTGAAGATATCAGCAGAATAGTGAGTCTGACTGCCCCTTTCCCTCAGTGTGGGTGAGCCAGCATAAGCCACTCCATCACACCTTTTCCAACCTGGTTCATCCAGCACCCAGGTCACTAATCAAACATGGATTTTCTTGGTCATATTCAAAGCTTTACTACTACAGGCTATGAAGCAGAGGTGAAATAATGAGCTGATCTGCATAAAAGGATACACAATTCTGTAGAATCACTGCCAATCAGATCACATTCAGAAGATCGGCTCAATGGAAAGTCAAACTTCATATGGTTGCAACAATATGATCAACTTTCCAAAATAATCAAGCAATGAAAAACAACAAAAATCTATGTTTTTTGCAGGGGGCAACCCCCTGCATCCTTCATGGAGCAGCTCCACCCCCACATCCCCTACATATTATATATACTGACTCTGAGATCACACTACAGTAGGGAAAAGGTAAATTCCCCAATTATCACTGTACCACAATTCCATTCAAAACCTTCAACATTTCGGAAAGTCAGTTATATGATCTCAATCTTGTTTTAAAACATTACCTTTACATGCATAGCACATGTTTTCAGTGAGTTATATGCATTACTCATGATCTGTAGAACTACTGTGATAATAGTACTCTAGCTCTGATTTCCAGTCCCTTTTTGTTTCTCCTTCATAGAGTACTTACAATATGCAGAAGATTTTTCTGCCAAAGTCCCTCCTGTAACTGGACTCTGTCCAGCAGGCCTGTCATAGTCCACAGGTTATAAATAGATAGCTAAGCAAAAGTATGTAAAAAGAGTACATAAATATATACATACATGCATACATACATTCATATGTACATAAGAAGAAAAACAATAATCAATTGTTGATTAATGCAGCCATTTGCAGGCAAGAAACCTAGAAAAAAAGAAAAAAAGGGTATTTCATTAACAGTTTAGCTGTGCCTGCCTGGTCAATGAATTAATCAATAAATAATCACATATAGATGTGTATAACTATTGCTTAACAGCAGACTAGTCCCTGAGAATTGGGAAATACCTGTCGGTTATCTCTCTATACAAAAGGTAAGTGATTTGTGACAAGAGCAGAATAGCAGTTAAATGTCCCAAACCATTCAGGTTTACAGAATTCTGCTTTAACTAGTAGATCTTCCTAATGATTACAACAGGAAAGGTCACCATTGCCAAGTAAAATAAATGAATGGAAGGCAAGATGTATTAAATTCTATTAAAAACTGCTTAGATTCCTATAGCAAATATTCAAATTATACAGTTTTTTCAGCAAACTATTATACTTGCCTTTCAGAACTATGTTGTCCATTGTGAGCACAAAAGAGTAAAGATTGTTGTTTTTTTTTTATGTGCAGGGGAATGTGGATTTGGCAACAGAAATTAATGACAAGTACAGCATAAAATACTACATCTTCAAAGAAGTATATCCAGAGCAAAATATCAGAAAGGAAATAACCTTAAACTCCAAGTGATATTATAATTAGAATAATACTAGATTATGTTATTAAAGAAAGCAGCAATTTGTCAGTTCATTTAATACTGAAAATGACTATATTTGAACTTAATACATTCATAGTACATACAAATAACACATCTGAAATAAAAGTAATTTAAAGACACTATTTCAAGACTATTTCATGTATTCCATAGGGAAATGTAAGTTACAAACTAAGACAGAAGAATATTTAGCTTTAGCATTTTCTAATTTACTAACAACTCATACAAATAATTTGTTAAGAATAACATCAAAAAACCTGATTAGAACATTAATGCATAAGGGATACTATATACAATTATTTGCTTTACAGGAAATCATTTAATTTTCCTGTAAAATGTCTTCTTAATGATGAATGTAATAATCTTTACTAAAGCTTTGCCAACTTATACAAACTTGCTGGTGGTTTAAAGCCTAGGAAAATGTCTCTCCTGTATCAGCTTGCTAAAAGGAAGAATGAGCATATGTCATCCTGTTACATTCACTGAGTTAAATTCAAAGAGTTACTTTGTTCCAGAAGGTGAAGAAAAGGATAACAGAGAAACAACTTTATTTGGATTGTTCGTACTGGTGAAGGTATTCTGATGGTTGGCCACCTGCACCTGCTGAACGACGGGATCCTGGGCTGACATTGATCGATTTAACAGGAGGAAGGTGTTAATGATATTCAGCTCTGATGGCTATGTTACTTCAGACTCATTTGCATTTCCATTCATCATCTCAGCATTTATCATTATGAAGCGAGTGCCAGATCTAATTAAAGTCTGGGCTAACAGGGTGACAGGGGAGTCCAGCCACTGCTTAAGCTGCTGAAACATGGGAAAGGTTCCAGCAGGAAGCACACCAAATTTACAATAAACTCAATTAACTTAATTCCTAAGAAAAATGTTGAGGCTACTTCATTTTAATTTAAAAATAAGGTGCATTTCAGTTATGCAATCTTGATTGTGACAGTTCTGATACATCTGTTATAGGTAATAATAATAATAATAATAATAATAATAATAATAATAATAATAATAATAATAACAACAATAATAATAATCACTTGAAAAAAAATATTCCAGATGAAAAGGTTTTGCAGTCACCACTGCTAGCAGTTATATTTATTGTGCTCAATATGATATGAATATTTTTAACAACCTGCAGCATGAATAAAAAGAGAATTAAGGCTCAAAAACATATTTCAAATAGTTCAATGTATTAGCAAAACCATTCTAAGTTGACAGTAAATTTAAGACAGATGTACTTTTTAAAGCATTGAAACTAAAGTACAAAAACATTCTCCTGTTTAGTGTCAGCATTGCTGCATACAAAACTGGCTGCTTTAAGACGAGTCGGCATACCAAGTAATGCCGTATTCTTAGCTGTGTATTAATTATTGCTTAACAAATCAGTGAATTCACCAGAGAAAAGAGAAACTCAAGCCTAGCGAATGCTGGCATTACTCTCCTTAACAAAAATGAATAAACACATATATGCATTCTACTTAATCACATTCTTGTCTCACTGTTTACATTACTTTGATTGCTGAAAAAACATTTTACACACTCAAAAGTCTTCGTTAAAAACATAAATAAATAAATATGCCAATGTGGCAAAATCTAATCAGCCATGCTAAACAGAACAAGTTTAAGCTTTTCAATTTAATTTTTATATAATTATTTTAGCATCTTCTGACATGTCACTTTTTTCTTTTTTCACTGTTTTCTACTCTCCCCACTTCCACTACATTATCTCTTCACTTCTCTCACGATATGTACCCAATGGGTCTTTCCACATAATACATATGATACAATGCTATGACCAAGTCTGTTACATGCCTCCCATGTTTGGCATGCAATCTTTGCCCCTGAAGAAAGACAATGTAAAGAACAAGTAATAAATGAATCCTAACAGGGGTTCCAAATGGTGGCACCATTATGTAGTATGCCTCATAATAACTGCCTCCATTTAGACAAATCTGGCCACGTGTTTTTACTTTGATTTGAATGTTCTGTGCATCTCTTGATCATCTTATAGGAGTAGTCTAGTCTGGACTTTACTGTTTGTGCACCATCCTTATAGTCTTCAGACATTATAGTAAGAACTGCACACCTACTATGCTGTTTTTCTCTCAAGTATCAAGAAGGTCATGTTTCAAGATTCATAAAAAAGTAGTACTCAGGCCAGCTTTCTGGATACTATTCACAAAAAAGTAGTACTCAGGTTGGGTTTTTGGATACTATTCCCAAAAAATAGTACTCAGGTCTGCTTTCTTGATACTATTCACAAAAAAGTAGTACTCAGGCCTGCTTTCTGGATACTTGACAGTTATTTTTCTTCTCCAGACTGAGCTTTGGTCTTCTTTTTCTTGAGCTGTACCTCTGTATTTTCTAACATAGTCAGAGATGGTACTTGCTGAATGAATGAATGAAAAGGTTCATATCAATGTAAATCTATTCCACTGTTCAATACCAAATTATAAGTCTTGAAATTGGCATGGGCTATGTTATATGACCAGTAATTTCATATTTTAAATAGCATTTCTGATATTTATAACTTACCATGTTTGAAGTGTTCAAGTGAGGTTGGCTGGTCTGTAAATGTTTGCCTGGCCCTCACTCACAGTGTCATTAAAAGGAATTAACTGTATCTTCCTAGCTTTTTAATGTAAATTTATTCAGCAAAGAAAATATTAACCAAAGGTAAACAATCCGCATAAACATATGAAACCAAATTAAAAAATCACATTTGTGATTTCCATCTGTAGCTGATAAGTCATAGAAAATCTTAGCTTTATATTAGTGTAATAAGTAGTTTTATACTCATGCAGTAGGACTGAATTGGCCGATAGCTGAGCTGACAATAATGATGCAGCTCTAGTAATATATTCCTCTAAATACCATCACATAACATTATCTTGTATGATTTTTCTTACTTAATTTACTCTTTGATAATTTTTTTCACTTTTTTAATGAGTGCTAAGAAAGTATTTCCTCTGACACTCACATTTCATAATACTATTATTCTGACTTCTTCTTTAGACACATCTATTTCATTAATCTGTGATATTTGCAGCATCTCTTTAGCTTTCTAGGGATTTTGTACTTGAATCAAGTTGAGATCTTCTTTCTTTAGTTTTCACTCTGTTTATCCGGTATCAAAATCTATCTTATCATGGTCTACTTTTTTTTGTATTTTATGAGCTACGTCTTTTATTTTTGCCCTTGTCATCTCAGGCACATAACTTAAGACCATGGGCATTGTCACTTTTTGCCACTGTTGTGTACTTGATTCGTAAAATTTTGACCGCCATTTTCATTCCATTCTCATTAACCCACTCCATGTCCACAGTACTTCACGAGTGTTCTTACATCTCTGTAAGAACCATATTCTGTTGTGATCTCTGAATCCTACTGACATCTTTCATTGTTTTAACTCCATTGTCCATATTTCTAACTGTGACAATTTTCAAACTCCTGACTGCAGTTTTCATTAGTTACTTGATAACTAACCAATTTTGCCCAAAGTTAATAGCCTTTGATACACCTTCTCACTGATACTTGCTTGAAAAAGCAAGTACTCAAACTTCCACTAGTCTGATATCCTGTTTCTGAATATCCCTCCCAATACCCATCCCAATGAAATTCACTGTATACCCTTACTAGAGTCCTAACCCTAACCCAAAAATTCCCACCCAGTTGCCAGTGTGATTCCTCAATCCCTTACCATAAAACATTCATTAGCAACAAGTACAACTCCAGGTAGGTTAAACAGAATGATGCCCTGGAGTGCAATCACATTAAATTCTCCATATACAAGATTCATTCCATGTCCTGGACAGCTACAGGTCACCCTCTATGACCCACTAAGCTCCAAACTCTTATCTAGACCTACTAAAGGAGCTCACCATCCAACCAAATACCCTATTCATTCATTGGAGACTTTAACTACCCCTCTGTAGACTGGGAAACATACAGTGTGTCTAACACACAGGCACAACATTTCCTGGACTTTATTAAAACAAACACAATGAACCAGATAGTGCACACCACATCCAGAAGATCAAGCATATTGAACTTAAAAACATGGTAGGTCTTTGCACCCCCATCACATCCTCATTGGTGAGATCAGACCACAAAGCTGTTTCTCTTGAAACACACAGAATACCCAACTAAAGCCGTAACAGTTATAACCTATTCTAAAGCAAACTCTATCCCATTAAGTGACAGTTCATCAAAAATTATGGCTCCCCCAAACCCCAAGAATAACGCTAGCCATGCAGAACTATTTACAGAAACCCTGTACTAACATGTAAATAAATGCACTGAGACTGCTGTAGCTACTAGAAGTAAGCCCAGATCTAACACCAAAAACAAACCAAGTGATGGAATCCTTACCTTAACAGATTTGTGATAAAAGAAAATGAAGTCTTGGCCAAAATCAGACAGAACAACTGTCATAATGACAAGAGCTCTCTAATTCAACTAAGTAAGAAATCAAGTGGTCTAATGAAGTTCAACAAGGCCAATTACAAGGTCAGGATAGCCACACAGGCTAAAGACAATCACAAGACCTTCTTCAGCTATGCCAGTTACTATACAGGTAACACTCAGCAGTGTAAAAAACTGGTAATAAATGCCACGACCTTCACTGACCTGGGTGATGCAGAGAATCTACTGGCTGATAAATTTAACTTCACTCCCCACTATCCCCTGTCAAATCTCTTCTGGCATATCCCTCCAATGATCAACAGGGAGCAGGCCCTGGCGGTGCTCCTACAATATCCCCATTTGCCTCCTAAATGGCCTAAAACAAGACATAGCTGGAGCCCTTGAGATACCATTTAACTAGAGCCTCAAAACAGGTAATGTACCAGGTGAATGGAGGGCCAGAGTGGTCATCACTCTTAATAAGAGAGGACCATCAACCAATCCCTGGAAGTGCAGACCCATCAGTCTGACAAGTCTGGTATGCAAAACTAAGGAGCAAATTATCATAGAAATGATCAACAAGAACATTGACAACCTACAGACAATGGACCCATCCCAGTTTGGATTTGTTAAAGGAAGGTCTTGCCTTCTCAGTCTGATAGATTTCTTTGACTGGGTCAAAAAGGCTACAGATGAGGGCATTCTGCATACCTTGACCTGGCCAAGGCATTTGATACAATACTCCACTAAGGTATTCTTGAAAAACTCACAGAACTAAGCATAAATCCCTACATAATTCACTAGATATCAGGCTGGCTTACAGATAAGACCAATGATCAGTGTGACCATCTCCACCAGGAGACTGGTCACAAGTGGAGCACTCCAGGGCTCTGTGTAGGGCCCACTCCTGTTTGGCATCTACTTCTCAGAATTAAAGGCTAATGTTAAAAGTCTCTGACTCATCAAGTTTGCAGATGACAGTAAATCGGGAGCTGTGCTTGTTTCCCCCATGCAACATCCTATAAGAAGATCTAATACAAACAAATGACAGGTACCAAAGCCACAGATTAAAACACAATGCAAAGAAATGTATTATAGTGCTCTTTTAAAATCATCCAACCAAGCTAATCACTCCATCAGTAAACCCCACTAACAGCTGACCAGATAGTTTACGGATCTGGGAACATATGTAGACAGTAATCTGGCATTCAACCAAAACATAGCCAAGACAGTAAGAAAATCATTCTATGTTGTCCAACTCATAAGCATGGATATGGCATCCAAGTCCAATGAGGTTATAGTACCACTCTACTCAGCCATTATCAGACCTATTGAGTCCAAAGCCCTATTTGGAATGTACCAAACCAGGCACTTGCAACAGTTGGAATGCCTCCAAACATTCCTCACCAGGAGAATCCAGAGTATGAATACTCTGTCCTACACAGATCACCTTAAAGCCCTCTCTCTGTACTTAGTCTCCTATAGGTTACTGATAGGCAGTCTATGCTAGCATATAAGGCAACCTCTGATCCAGCTCTGATGGCTCTCTGGCACATCCACAAAACAAAGAACAACAGAAATACTAGATCCAAGGACTTGAACTTTGCCTGTGATGTAAGTAGAACATGCTGGACAAAGATTAATTTGTGTCCCAGTGCTATGGAATAAGCTCCCCATCTATGTGTAGTAGAGTTCATCCCTAAACCCTATTTAAAAGAAACCGTGATCATTGGACGGGAAATCAGAAATTCACCATTGGTTTGTCCCCCATGTCTCTGATGGATAGAGGTCAACAGTAAGTAAATTAATCCCTAGCCAATATAGTCCCCCCACACACATAACCCTCAGCTACATCTTTATTAACATAACCCATGATAAAGACGTTCAAGGAACTCAGGGAAAAAATTCAGTTGGGTTGTAAGGCTAGGCTTCTAAAACCCTGGTGGTCACTAGCCTAATATAAAGCTATGAAACTATGAAAACTCCACTAAAACTAACATTCCCAATCATTCCCTAAACATAAAACTCCAACCCTCCTCCCTAAACCTAAGTTCCCCAGAATTCCCTAACCCAAAGACTTTCTTCCTGCTCCCTAATCCTAAAATCCACTTCTTGCTTCCTAATCTCAAAAAAACCTCCCTGCTTCCTCCCTCCCTCACCACAGCTGTGTTTATATTACGCTGTTGAAAAGTCAAACTGTCAACAGCGTAATAATCAATACAAAAATGTCGAAACCCCCGAACATCGAACACACACAAAAAAACCCCACCCAAAAACAACACAAATTGGTCTATGTAGGGGGGCAAGCCCCCCTGCACCCCCCACCCCCCCACTACTTAAATATACCAACTCCAAGATTGCACTACATTGCAGTAAACAGAAATCTCCCCTTACGGAGATTTCTGTTTACACGTGCAATGACTTTTGCTTTCGACATTTTGGTGCTGACAATATCAGCTTCAATATTGTCGGCCTTCGACAGGGTGAAGTAGACCCACAGCTACTACCCTGAACTGATAATCAAGCCTGAGTGTGAGCAGCACTCTCTCCCCACTGCACTTGAGTCCCTGGCTTTGAATTAGTGGTTTTCAAATTCTTGGGACATGACTGCCTCTATTGAACTTGAGGTACTGAATGAAATTGTTAAATGGAGAAATGTAATGAAAAAGAGAACACAAAACAGGGTAAGGTATCACCTCATATAGAGAAAATAAAGTCCAAACAAAAAGAGGTAGATACTCCAAGACAATCGAAGCCAACCAGGAAACTGCAAATCAGAGTTGAAGTAAAATCCTTTATTCCTTGAACAGTAAGCGCTTTTGCGTTGCTCAGAACGCTTCATCAGACTTTAATAAAAACAGTTGTGTTTACTCCACTTAAATATTCAAAACAACCAATAAAAACAATAAAAATTGTCACATGAAAAACACTTTGGAATAGTACATGAACAATGAATAAAAAAGGGGGGGGGGGAGATACCAAGTAGAGAAATATATGCATTATAATAAAAACTCTATATGAAAAAACACATAATGGAGTGTTTATACATATATCATATATCATATATATCATACATATTTTTATTGTTTTTATTGGTTGTTTTGAATATTTAAGTGGAGTAAGTCTGATGAAGCGTTCTGAGCAACGTGAAAGTGCTTACTGTTCAAGGAATAAAGGATTTTACTTCAACTCTGATTTGCAAATGGAGAAATGTGCTGAACCAAAAGAATGCATTTCTGTTTTATAAGGCACAATAATGGATAAGCATATGAACAGAGAAAAGAGAAGAATAATTTAATGAACAAACCAGTATGAATATACTGGAATTGAAAAATAAAGTAAATGTGATACAACATTGTAAATACAATTTTCATGCACCATGCATTCAGAAATGCAGTGATGATGCAGATGTCAAGCAGAGCTCCTCACTGGCCCTCTTAAAGAGAAATCTTGATGAGTGGATGAGAAATAGAAAGTTCACCCTGGGGACCACTCCAGTAGCTCTACCTGATAGAGGCACTGGAAACTTACGTCAGGTGGCACAATGCCAGGGCACTTCTATGGGCTAGGCTTGTAAAGGCTCCAGGGCCATTAGCCTAGTATGTACCTATGCATGCATCCAGGCATACCATTTTCTTCTCTCTAGATCAAGGATGATATAGTAAAAGGAAGATAGTCAAGATTACAGTATGATAATTCAAAATTCGGAGCGTGACAAAATGCTGAAGCAGTACAGAAAAAGAAAAATGTTTTGATATTCTGAGTATGTGCGTGTGTGTGTGTGTGTGTGTGTGTGTGTGTGTGTGTGTGTGTGTGTGTGTGTGTGTGTGTGTGTGTGTGCGTGTGTGTGTGCACGTGTATGCCTGTATGGTAATACTAGAATTAGGGTTATACCTAATGTTAGAACTGTGTTTAGTGTTAGTGTAAGGTGTGTCTGTCTTATTTATTGTTTCAGTTTGGGCTAGGGTTATGATTACAGTTATGGCTAGAGTTGGAGTTAGGCTTAGGGTTAAGGATAGTGGTAATGTTAGGGTTAACATATATGAGTAATCAGGTACTGAGGGAAATGTAGTCAGACACTTGGTAAACATCTTAAAAACAGAGGGCAAACAAAATGGTGGCAGGTTTATTTGGTCTCATACGTGAGATACATTGAAGTATTTTCTTCGCAAATATGTTCAATGCAGTCTGAAACATCATTTGAGAAAGGGTGGCAGTGTGTTCACCTGTACTGATAATTCAAAAACACATGTGAGAGGTTTGAGGTAATATGATGAGTTATGAGAAAAATCAGAGCTTCCTAAATTATGAGTGACAGACAAATGCTGAAATAAAATATAATTTTTCTAAAAGTCACATGATTGGTTGCAGGTCATAACAGTTAGGAAATGTTCTCTTCTCCTAAGAAATATCAGTCTTGAGATGATATATTAACAGTGTGAGTTCTGGACACAGACCACATGCACAGGGATGGAAGATAGATTGTCATTAAAAATAAATAAATAATTATCTCTACTTGTAAGGAACTACACAATGATGTTCAGAAATAAAGGAAAAAAAAAACGAAGCGGATAACATTGTGGAGTGTGAAGCATTATACAACCTCCTGGTGCCAGGGCATGCCACTTAGGGATATACATCTGTATGCAAGGAAAAGACGGAGCAATGCACCAACCTGATCCAAGAATCTTTTCATTTTACCTAATGATCAAGATCAAGACCTTAAAAAAGGATCGCCTCAGAAAACTTCCAAAGTAGCAGCCAACAATGTGTCATGACTACTGAGATAGAAACAGGCATTCCTAATTATCAACACAGAAAAGGCATACTAACTTCCCCTCATCCCCACAGCACTCATTTGAATTTCAGTCTCTCACCCTGTCCTAGTCATCATTCAAAATTGAGAACTACTGTTTAACTTAAAAAGCCCTCAGTCCTTATCAAATGCCTAATCATCCAATTCTCCCTACTTCCTTCAGTAACTAAGCTATGCATGAATTATGACTAATATCTGGCATGTTGTTATCATCCACATTCTTGGAAAGCTGTTTAGCCTTCTGCTCTAGTGACAGGAAAGGCAAAAAAAAAATGGTGGCATCTTCTTTTTGCTTTTGATTAGTCATGCAAACACAGATGTTACTGAATCTTAACCCTACTAATCAGGAGTGGTATCTCATACTGTTATTTATAAAAAGGTCAGTATCACTCATTTTCTACATTCTCCTACAACTCCTTTAAGTTCCAAAAATTCAACACTCAGCCTATAAGACAGCATCATTCTCCACCTTGAGAAATCTATAGTTGCAGAAGTTTGACCTCATTTGGTCATAATCATAATAACAAAACTCTGACTCAAGTTAAGCAGGAGGCATCTAGTCTGGTCTTTATGCACGAACCTTTATTACCTGGCTGAGCATGGGCGCTCATTCCTCAACAAAATCATTTTGCTGTCTCTGACATTCCTTACAGCTTCACTGAATGAGCAGTAGGTTACTGTGTAACTTCTTTTCTTTTTGTCACAAAGTCATTAAACCTCCATCAATGCATCATTAACAAAATAATTATTATAATAATGGTAATAGTAAATGTAATAATAACAGCATCAACAAACAAGTATTTTCCAAGCTGAATTTGTATTTGTATCGGAATGTACTGAAACACTGGTGGTTAATAATGTGTTGTTAATAAAAACGGAAAGTATAGTGCATTTAGCAAATAGAAACTTAGAGAGCAAATCCTGCATTGTGGGTTGCGTAGCTGAAATGCTGTGTGTTAGAGTCTGTGCATTATTTCTACAGGAAGTCCTGCATGGTTCAGTTTAAGATTATTATATTTAGCTTTGTACTGTAGTTTCTAGTTTATACGGCTGACTTCACATGTTAATGATTTTCAGCTGTGTATCTCAGGAGCAGTATGTTACTCTCATACAATATTTTTCCATTTTAAATGATTTTGAGTAATTAATAAATTTTCACCATTTTCAAACTTCCTGTGATTTCTATATCTATGAGTTTCTGTGTGCGCTGTCTTTAGAGTGAAAGTGCATTTTTTTTTAATAATGCTACTTTGCTATGAAAACACTGTTTAATGTTGTGCTGCCATATATAAAGCTAAACAATATGGTGAAACATAGAGCAGCAGAGACCATGCAGTAGCACAAGTATTTGTTCATTTGTAGATGTGCAGTGAAAAGAAAGAGCTTTGAAGAATGATACATGTTCCTCTTAGTGGCATGTGTGTATGTATGTGTGTGTGTGTGTGTGTGTGTGTGTGTGTGTGTGTGTGTGTGTGTGTGTGTGTGTGTGTGTGTGTGTGTATCACTTATTATACCGATAGTTTTTCAGGACAACAACATTTAGTTGTTATGCCAAAAAAGTGTGATAATTTTTCATTTCTTCTCCACAGCCTGCAAGTGTATTTACAATTGTTATTAAGTTCACAGTGTCTCTTATTGTCACCATTTTCAGTTATCAAAATGGAGATGTTTGTGAAAATTGTGCTGGCAGTGTTACAGAAACAGATGACTGGTAAAGTGGTTGTGCCAAATGAAATATTGCTGGATAATAAAGATTTGTTTAGAACTGAGTAATCTAAGGCTATGACTAGAAATGTGTATTTCCCTGCAAACACCCAGAATATGTTGACAGCTGAAATAGTATATGCTAAATATGGGATGAACGGGCTCTTGTAGCTTACAAAAATGTGATTTTTAAGTAACATGTTAATAATGAATTTGTACACACTGAGTGTGACAATATAACCGCAAGAACTGTCGAGTCCATCTATTGTCTCTGTGCCATTGCTAAGTTAACAAAATATACAATATTGGTGGAAACTATGAGCCAACTGTACGTAATTGTTTACTGAGAATAGTTTGCCAGTATAGCCTCACATATTGAGGCAACTTAAGTCTGCAAATGTAAAATGAGAAAGGTAGAAGTGATGCATGTTCAAAGAAGTAAGAAAGAGTATCCTATACCACATAGAAATTCAAACACTGTTGAGTAAAATAATGCATCCTGTGGATTTAGTACATAACTAACACATGATGCTAAGACTTGCCTCAATTCAAGGTTTTGTGGAAAATGTAGAGATGGGATCACATTTAGGTGCTCTGTGACCTTAATATACCAAAGTAAAAGTACTGGGACAGTGGCACCTCACAATCCTGAATATGCTCTTACTAAAATGGGATTGGGTAGCAGTAATCTGACACATGACTAAGACCATACAGTTCTGAGTGTACTGCTAATATGAATGGGGAAGCCCATAGTAGTGTAACACTAATGAGAACATGAAATCCTGAATACATTCCTAATACAAATGCAAAGACTGGGGAAGGGCAACAACCTGGCACCGTGTGTGTGTGTGTGTGTGTGCGTGTGCGTGTGTGCATGTGTGTGTGTATGTGTGTGTGTGTAGGGTACATGGGGGCTTGTTCTTGAAAAACCCTTTTAATATGAAACAGTGAGTATCACATTTCATGTTGTTGTAAACATAGCATTTACAGTTTTGTAGTTTTAGAACTTGCACTGCTGAGTCACTGAGTCTCAGACTTCTGAAAGAACACTGAAAATGAAATAACTTGAAAAATTTGTTTAGTCCACTCATAAATCAAAACTGCACACCTTCTAGTAGTAACACAGCCACCATTACTTATTCACTTTGTTTAGGTCCGGCATTAGGTCAATTGGACAAATTTGGTCCAATAGGGCCATGATCCTTCAGGGGCCCCTATAGTAAGCTATAACAGGTTCATTATGTCTTATATGACCCAGATATGTGCCTAAGAGCTATTACATTAAAGTGTTAGGCATTTTCCTACTGTAGACTTATTTCTTTAGTAGTTAAGAATATAACATCGTTAGTTAACTGCAGCTCCAAATTAACCACCTGGCTTTGTGCACAGCCCCATTTACTGTACCATATAACAATACCAGGCTTATTTTGAGACTGATGGAGAAGTACTGTTTTCATTGGCTTCTGATGTTATGTGGTTAATGAATACAGTTACAAGAAATAAACATGGACTAGTCCAGCTCAGACAACATAAAAATTGCAAGTAAGCATAAAAAATGCAGATAATGTGTTGTAAGGCAACTTTCTTTTTCCAAAAACATTTTTATTTTGTTTTGATTATAAACATATGTAAATGTACATATAACAAATACAATAAAACAATACAAAACTATTTACAATATTTACATTCATCCATGATAAACAATCATTTTATCCATGAGAAGTTATCAGTATTTGTTCAAAAAGTTTTCCAGTTTTTGTCATACTACTTTTTTATGAGTAATGTTATCAGTTCTATAACAAATTGTTTGCAGTTCTTTTTTTACAAACAACTTTTGCTAAATTAATAAATTCTTTAAACATCAAATCTTGTTTACTTTTCCAGTTCAAAGTAGTAACTTTTCTGTCAATTGCAAGAACTGACCAGAGTAAATGGATCTGAGATTTCGGTATTATATTAAGTATAGGAACATTGAATAGGATTAGTGAGTTAGAAATATGACAGTTATCAGACCATAAAGCATTTACAAAATATCTGAAGTCTTTCCCGTATTGAACATTTCTACATTTAATGAACATGTGAACCCAGTTGGCCTGTAGTAATTCATCACATTTCCAACATTTACTTTCACTGTTTTTGAGAATAAGATTTATATTATGTGGAGTATAAAAACTCCTATCCATAAATTTCCATGTATACAATCTCCACTATAACAAAGAAGAATTCAATAACAATTTTTTGGATTCATCAGATATTTGTTCTCCATTAGTCTTTACATAGTAATTCCATAAATCTGAGTCAAACTTTAGAGTGTCTTCTCTTAGTATCGTATAGATAGGTCAGAGACTTACTTTTTGATTATCTGTCTTTTCAAGACACCTAATAAAAAGCTGGATCAAACTAGGTATAGAGTAAGTCTTTAGGTTGATTGATACTCTCATTTTGCTTTCTATAAACTGCCGTAATGAGTGTATAAACAAACAACTATCTTGACTATTATCAAAACTACATAAAAGAGAGTTTAGTGGTTTAATACTATTATTTTCAATAAACTGATCCCAGACTATCAAGTTATTTTCCTTTAATTTTTGCATTGCATTGATGTTGAAAGAATCTGTGCAATCAGGGGAGTATGCTATAGGGAATATAAGAAATATGAATTGTTTAATGTTGTAATTACAAGCAATTATATTTTTAAAAAGTTATTAAATATTTGATTAATGCCATAAGAAAAATAATCAAACTTATTAAATAAACAAAATTCATGTAAAAGCCAATGAGCTCTACTTATTCTGTATTGTTTCTTAAACTGATTTTCTATAGTTCTGACATCAGTTATACAAATCTCATTTATTATTTTCCAGCTAGATATATTGGTAGGTGAGAGCCAATGCAATATTACATTAATTATAACTGATTTGGAATAAAAATCTAAGCTAGGGAATGCTATCCCATTACTGTTCCAAGCTGTAATGTGTCATTTATATGCAATCCTAGGTTTTAAGGGGAACCATATCATTTAAGTAGCATGGAGTCTAATTTTTTAAATAAGTTTTTAGGAGGGGGTAGTATCAATTACTGTATATAAATCATTTTAGGTAAAATTATCATTTTAATTAAAGAGAGCCTATCCTCCATTGTGAAGAACATTTTATTCAATCTTTTGATTGGTTCACTAATGGTGGTTATTAAATTATTGTAGTTTAGTTTAACAGACTCTTTCCATGTACTCTTTATACTGAGACCCAAATATTCCAATACATCATTCTCCCAATTAAACAGGCTGTTCTCTCTCTTAGGTTTTTGTTGATCTTTTTGTTAATTAGTAATGTTTTGGATTTGGGCAGCCACGTTGGTGCAGCGGTTAGTGTTGTCACCTCACAGCAAGAAGGTCTCCAGTTCGATGCTGGGGTGCCTTCTGTGTGGAGTCTGGATGTCCTCCCTGTGGTCGTGTGGGTTTTCTCCGGGTACTCTGGTTTCCTCCCACATCCCAAAGACATGCTGTAGGTGGATTGGACACTCTAAATTGGCCCTAGGTGTGAGTGTGTGTGTGTGCCTTCTGTGGAAGGTTGGGCGCCGGGCTGGCTACTCAACACCGTAAAACTCCACTGCCAATCATGAGCGGACAGGTGTTCTGCTGTGGTGACCCCTAACTGGGAAAAAGCCAAAAGAAGAAGTAATGTTTTGGATTTATTATGATTAAATTTTAGCCCTGAAATTCTTTCAAACTTGCTTAAGGTATTTATAATATCATGCAAAGAACCATCAATATCACCCAATGTTAACTACATATCATCAACAAATAATTGTATCTTAGGACAGTAGTTCTTATTAATCTGAAAGCCTTTTATATTTTGCTTGTTTCTGACATATGTAGCAAAAGGTTCCATTGAAAGAGTGAATAATAATGGTGACAAAGGACAACCTTGTCTAGTTCCCTTGATGATTTCTAGTGGTGAGGATAGACATAATCCGATTTTCACATAAGCTTGTGCCTCACTATAATTTTTCATTAATAAGTTGACAAAATCTGAGGAGAATTCAAAACCAATCAGAATTCTTTGCAGATAAGACCAACTAATAGAATCAAAAGCCTTTTCTATGTCTAAGCTGATAATAGTTAGTCGGTTTTTGTATTTGATGTTATGTGTATTAATGATAGTAATTTAATAATGTTATCTTGCACTTTTCTATGAAGAATGAACCCTGTCTGATCATTATATATTAAATTAGGTAATAATTTCATTATCCTATTAGCTAATTTTGTCATGAAAATTTTATAATCAGTGTTTAGTAATGAAGTTGTGCTATATGAATCACAAGATTTGGGGTCCTTACCTTGTTTTAATATGGGGAGATAATTGAGTATTTCCACCATGGGGGTGTTATACATTTTTGCTTCACCATAGTAAAGGCACTCATCATTTTCTTTATTATATATTCAGGAAACATCTTATATAGTCCAAGAATTATTCCTTCCAGTCCTGGAGCTTTATTATCTTTTAATTTTTTTATTTGCTCTTTCACTTCTGTTGTTTGTTTATTTATTTATTTAATATGTTATTTTATTGCATTGACACCTTAGTAGTTACATTTAAAGTATTTATTACATTATCTCTCTCCAAAAGTGGTGTATTATTATTTATGTCTTTATAGTAGTTTTTGAACACTTCGAATATGCCCATTAAGTTATAGTTACTCTTAATTGAACCATCACTTTTTTATTTAATCTCATTAACAAGATTTTGATTGTTTATTTTTTTTATCTTACCACTATTTTATGTAGATATTTAGGATTTACAGCATAAGATTGTAATTTAAATTTTTTCAGGTTTATGGCTACCTTATGATTCAGAACTTCTAAGTATTTTTGATTTAACTTAGTAATTTCATTATGTTCTACGTTGTTATTTGGCATTGCATCCATTTTTATCTTGTCTATTTTTTTTGTAAGTCTAAACGTTCTTTGTCCCACTCTCTCCTTTTTTAAGGTGCCAAGATTTTATTCTAATACATTATATATCTATATATATATATATATATATATATATATATATATATATATATATATGGTTCCCCTTCACAATCTCGGATTACTGAATGCTCGAAATTCAGTAACTCAAGACTGTAAAGACAAAAACGCATAAGCGCGAGTTTGCATAAGTGCAAATTAAAATATCTCGAATTCGCGCTTATGCATGTCAGCTACGGGATGGGAAGTGTGTGAGTCAGTATGTTTTATAGAAGTGAAGGTGAGTGTATGTGTGTGTTTTATAAGTTGTGTGTGTGGCTTAGGGTAGGGAGGTGGGAGTATGAGTGTGAGTATTGGATGTGTCTGTATTTGTGTGTGTGTGTGTGTGTGTGTGTGTGTGTGTGTGCGAGGCAGAGTAAAATGTCTGTGTGGTGTTTTTTATTTTGTGTCTTAGTGTGATCTCGAAGTTAGAATATATATGTAGGGGGGTGTGGGAGCTTGCCCCTCACATGGGGGGTGCAGGGGGGCTTGCCCCCTTGCGTGCATGTAGTGTAGGGCTTGTAGTTTATTTGATGTGGGTTGTATGGTGTGCATGTTGTGTGGTGTATGTGTTCTGTATGTTCGGGGTTTTTTATTTTCGCGCTTGTGGGTTTCGGGATTTTTGTTGGTTTGACTTTACAGTCTTGAGTTGCTAAATTTCGAGCATTCAATAATTCAAGATTGTGAAGGGGAACCATAAATATATATATATATATATATATATATATATATATATATATATATATATATAAACTTATATATATAAACTTTAATGGTGTCCCATAGTATAGTATCATTCACTTCACCATTATCATTTGTTTCCATAAACACATCTATTTCTTTCATTATCCATTCCCTAAAGTCTTTTAACTTAGTTATATAAGCAGGAATTCTCTGTAGAAATCTTAAATCATCTGTATGTGTAGTTAATGTAAACTTTATAGCATTATGGTCTGAAAGTGGACAAGTCATTATAGATACGTCACTTATTTTTGAGTATACCTTATTTGATACAAAGACCTCAGCAATGTTTCTTTGTGTACCAAACTGATATGAATAGTGAGTATAGAATAAGGAATAATGTTCTGTTAGACCATGTATATCTTTAAAGTTCATCTGGTCTGTAAAGTCATTTTCCTTTTTGGCTTGAGATGTTAGTTTTATACCATTTTTAGAAGTATCATTGCCTGATAATAGGCAGTTAAAATCATCTGTTGCTATAATTTCCCCTTTTGCATTTAAAGTAATCAGGTCCAGATATTGTCAACATAGTTAGTACTTAGTCCTGGTATCCAGTATGTATTAATCAAAGTATAATACTTCCTATTGATTTCAAAAATAACCATGCTTACCATCCCATCTTTATCTGAAATTGTATCTCTAATTCTTGGCATAGTATAAGTATTTTAAATAGAATAAGAGTGCCCCTTCTCTTAGCTTTAAAAAATGAATTAGCCAGAATGGTATAACCATTAAATGAGTATTTTTGTAGGTCTTTTTTAAGAGAAGGGTTTCTTGTAAAAAATGATCTGAGCTTTATACATTTTGATATATTTAAGCAAACCAGCTATTTTGACATTATTGCTCAAATCATTAATATTTAATGATAAACATGATAAACATTTAAAAGCCATTGACTATAATGTGTATGTTGTTACTTAAAGACCTTTCTTCCATGTTGACTTGAAATCTACTGAAAACGTACTTATTATAGATGTATAATGTGTATTACACACTACTTTCAAAAACCCAAAACTATTTACAAACACATACATGAAACATAAAGTTTTTGGTTTAGTTAAAAACTTAACTAAACCATCCATCCACCACCTCTCCAACACCAAAAAACACAAATTATCCATCTCTGCTTAGAATATAGTATAAAAAGAAAAAAAAAACATTATGAAAGTAACTAAAGAAATCTGTGTCCATGAAATATACATTAAAATGAGAGTGTCCAATGTAACTTATATGAATATGTCACATATAATAATAGCACCTCTGATAAGTAGATATGTCAGAAATGCACATCAGATCAAAGTATGTATTAACATTAGAAGCTGAAGGTTAAAAAGATTGTCAATATTTCCAAGACTTTTTAAGAAACATTAGATGTTTTAACCATTTTGTCAGTCATCAATCTAACATTTTTAATGTAAGGATCTGTTGAATATATATATATATATATATATATAGCACTTATTACAAAAAAAAAGCCTCACAACCCTCTGTTTAGTTGCTAAAGGTTTAGTTGTGTAACAACAGTTAGTTTTAAAGTGATTTGGTTTACTAGTTGTGCTTCGTAACATAAGTCTGATGTTAAATTGCATAATGAGTTTTCTAATGCAGCTTCTAGTTCATTTGATGTCATTTTGTTACTAAAAGTGTCACTGAATCTGCAGAATGTATGCATCTATAAAAGAACATAAGTATTTTCAAAGGAGTTAAACACTTTTATCAGAACTAATTATTTACAATTTAAAGTATCTAAGTGAAGGGTAACAGAATTTCAAGAGAAAATAATTCTAAATACAGCCATTTAACAAGTTCAAAAGGTCAAGTGATCTCATCACTGTTGTTTCCTCAAGCTGCACCTTCATAAACTTGTTAAAAAGTATCTCAATAGGCTCATGCACAGCAGAGGTTTTCTCTAGTGAGTAAAAAAGCATTTTTTGGTGGGAAATCAAATCATGAAGCTTTTAGAGTTTACAGAAAGCAAAAAAGAAAAAGAAAAGAAAAAAAAACTCAAGCTAAGCTGCCTTGTCAGTGCATGTCATGAATCTCCACAATGAGAACAGTCACACAGACCACCAGTTTCCTCACAAAACATCAACATCATGAAAAAATTAACCCTTTCATGTAAAAACAGCTATTTAGAAGTAACAACAGCTGCCTCAAATCAGAAATCATTTTATAACATTTCAATCATTTACCCGCCAATTAACCAGACCGGGGGGGGGACCTAGTATACATACATACACACACACATTATATATTTAGCTATCTATAAAACACCATTAATGTACTGTATTAATGTTTATTTGTGCCTAAACAAGATTCTAAAACATCTAGTTAGAAACACTAATTAAAAACATATCATTACCCCACCACTGGCCCACTAGAAAAAAATGTACTTTGGTATTAAGTCAAATTATATTATTACTGAAGAATTAGAAGACATATATCATTTGTAGTTATTTAAAAGGGAAAGTAGAGAAAAGGAACATTACTAACAAAAAAAGAATAGGATGAAAGAAGAGAGAGGGAGAAAGAGAGAGAATGTTATTTAAATACTTAGTACTATATGTAATTAGAAAAAGTAGATATAGAAAGGAAAAGAGAAAATTAATAATAAAGATGTTTCACATTACCTCACAGTATAGAGATTTTCCAGAATCAAATATATTATGATTCATAAAACAAAGCATTTAAAATTAGAAGGAATTTATTCATTTGTCTTTAGTTTCTTAGTATTGTTTGCTCCTTCCTTCACAGACCATCCATTTTTGTTGCTGTCTCTTCAAACTCTGGGATGAGCATCCCATTTCTTCTATGTCTGACAGTATTTTCTTCTTTTGGATAAATTCTACTGCTTCTTTTAGAGAATCAAAGATCTTCACTTCTTCTGGTAATGTGATTTTTATTCTTGCAGGAAAAAGAATTTGAGCTTTACTATTGGATTTTTTCAAGGACTTATTCAGAGGAACACAGTCCTTTCTTCTAGATATGACTGTAGAGGTGTAGTCATTGTCAAAATGAATAACTTTTCACCCATCTTGATAGGGGAATTAGTCCAAGCTGATTTCAGCATTAAGCACTTGTCTTGTGAGGAAAGAAATCTACCTATTACAGACCTGGGGTTAGATGAACTCAGAGATGAAGCTGGATTTGCCAAGGAATGATGAGCCTTCTCAATTCCAAAAAGAGAGACATTCAGGCATGTTTAGTGCTGATGAAAACCACTTACTGAGGAACTGAATCATGTTAGCACCCTCTTCTTTCTTAGGAAATCCAAATAGTCTTATGTTATTCCTCCTTGATCTACTTTCAATGTCTTCCAGTTTCTCAATCAGCCTGGTGTTTTTTTTCAGAAATTCATTGTGATGTTCATTTTCTGTCACTCTAGTGTACAGGCCAGTTACTGTTTCCTCTAAGGCAAGAATCTGTTCAGATTGTTTTTTTTTACTATTCCATTTAGAAGTTCCAGTTGTTTACTGCATTCTTGTTTGATGATACCCGTTTTGTTTTCAAATTTGTCCATTTTTAGTGACAGTTCTTGGATGTTTGTTATTATAAGATGTAGTTCTTTCTTCACTACACTCTCCTGGTGTGGGTTCTTCACGTTGCTCATGTTTTTAGTGACAGTTCTTGGATGGTTGTTGTTATAAGATGTAGTTCTTTCTTCACTGCACTCTCCTGGTGTGGGTTTTTAGTGACAGTTCTTGGATGTTTGTTATAAGATGTAGTTCTTTCTTCACTGTACTCTCCTGGTGTGGGTTCTTCACGTTGCTCATGCTTTAGTGACAGTTCTTGGATGTTTGTTATTATAAGATGTAGTTCTTTCTTCCCTGGTGTGGGTTCTTGCTCATGTTTTTAGTGTCAGTTCTTGGATGTTTGTTATTATAAGATGTAGTTCTTTCTTCACTGCACTCTCCTGGTGTGGGTTCTTCACGTTGCTCATGTTTTTAGTGTCAGTTCTTGGATGTTTGTTATTATAAGATGTAGTTCTTTCTTCACTGCACTCTCCTGGTGTGGGTTCTTCACGTTGCTCATGTTTTTAGTGACAGTTCTTGGATGTTTGTTATTATAAGATGTAGTTCTTTCTTCACTGCACTCTCCTGGTGTGGGTTCTTCACGTTGCTCATGTTTTTAGTGACAGTTCTTGGATGCTTGTTATTATAAGATGTAGTTCTTTCTTCACTGCACTCTCCTGGTGTGGGTTCTTCACGTTGCTCATGTTTTTAGTGACAGTTCTTGGATGCTTGTTATAAGATGTAGTTCTTTCTTCACTGCACTCTCCTGGTGTGGGTTCTTCACGTTGCTCATGTTTTTAGTGACTGTTCTTGGATGTTTGTTATTATAAGATGTGGTTCTTTCTTCACTGCACTCTCCTGGTGTGGGTTCTTCACGTTGCTCATGTTTTTAGTGACTGTTCTTGGATGTTTGTTATTATAAGATGTGGTTCTTTCTTCACTGCACTCTCCTGGTGTGGGTTCTTCACGTTGCTCATGTTTTTAGTGACAGTTCTTGGATGTGTGTTATTATAAGATGTAGTTCTTTCTTCACTGCACTCTCCTGGTGCGGGTTCTTCACGTTGCTCATGTTTTTAGTGACAGTTCCTGGATGTTTGTTATTATAAGATGTAGTTCTTTCTTCACTGCACTCTCCCGGTGTGGGTTCTTCACGTTGCTCATGTTTTTAGTGGCAGTTCTTGGATGTTTGTTATTATAAGATGTGGTTCTTTCTTCATTGCACTCTCCTGGTGTGGGTTCTTCACGTTGCTCATGTTTTTAGTGACAGTTCTTGGATGTTTGTTGTTATAAGATGTAGTTCTTTCTTCACTGCACTCTCCTGGTGTGGGTTCTTCACGTTGCTCATGTTTTTAGTGACAGTTCTTGGATGCTTGTTATAAGATGTAGTTCTTTCTTCACTGCACTCTCCTGGTGTGGGTTCTTCGAGTTGCTCATGTTTTTAGTGACAATTTCTGGATGTTTGTTATTATAAGATGTAGTTCTTTCTTCACTGCACTCTCCTGGTGTATGTTTTTAGTGACAGTTCTTGGATGTTTGTTATTATAAGATGTAGTTCTTTCTTCACTGCACTCTCCTGGTGTGGGTTCTTCACGTTGCTCATGTTTTTAGTGACAGTTCTTGGATGTTTGTTATTATAAGATGCAGTTCTTTCTTCACTGCACTCTCCTGGTGTGGGTTCTTCACGTTGCTCATGTTTTCAGTGACAGTTCTTGGATGTTTGTTATTGTAAGATGTAGTTCTTTCTTCACTGCACTCTCCTGGTGTGGGGTCTTCAAGTTGCTCATGTTTTTAGTGACAGTTCTTGGATGCTTGTTATTATAAGATGTAGTTCTTTCTTCACTGCACTCTCCTGGTGTGGGTTCTTCACGTTGCTCATGTTTTTAGTGACAGTTCTTGGATGTTTGTTATTATCTCCTGGTGTGGGTTCTTCACGTTGCTCATGTTTTTAGTGACAGTTCTTGGATGTTTGTTATTATAAGATGTAGTTCTTTCTTCACTGGTGTGGGTTCTTCTGCTCATGTTTTTAGTGACAGTTCTTGGATGTTTGTTATTATAAGATGTAGTTCTTTCTTCACTGCACTCTCCTGGTGTGAATTCTTTGAGTTGCTCACCTTGAGATCTCCAGTAGGAAACTTCTTGACAGGAATAATTAAAAAATTCTCTTGACTATGTATTCATTTTTAGAAAATAATAAAGAGCCTATATTAATTTATCTTTTGGTATACTTTTAGTTAGATTTTTTTTCTAAAAATCAAAGTATATTTCCTGCCAGGATATTAAAATCTAAGCAGAGCTATAGATTTCTGCTGCTATCAGACTGGCATCTTGACCATGCTCCCCGTGAGGCAAAGTTTGATCACAAAGATGTGCTATAGATTGCTACTATTTTAGAAGTGTGACAGAGGAATGTTTGTTGCAGTCACAGATAGGAGTAAAATAATCCCAGAGCAGTTGCACATAAGGTGTATGTTCTGAGTAGTGGTAGCAGAAGTAAACAGAAAAATGTTTCACTTTGCCAACAGCGATAAAACAGTAACACAGCAGAAACAACCATGGAAACAATAAAATTATAAAAGTCAATATAATGGGTGTAGCATAACAGCAAACATGCCAAGCATGTCAAAATAGTATGTAGTATAAATGAATGCAACCGTGAGATGAAAAAATACAAAAATTTGATCCGTAAAATAATTAGTAAAATAGATAAGAAGAATACCTGTGCATTGCCATCTCTCCATATAGTATGATGTTTCCACACAGAAAATATGAGGTAAAGACAGAAAAAGGGAGAGACAGAAAAGGCAGAAAAAAAATAAAATACAAAAAAAAAGTGTTGGGGAGGTGTGCAGCTATCTTTATACCCAGGTTGAGGAAACCCAGGTAGTACAACAAACTTTAAAAACATGTTTACTGCGAATCCAGGGTGCACCCTTCTGGTGACACACAACGCAGACACAAGACCTCATTGACACATCAGAAAGGCCCATTACCGTCTGACTGAGTGCATTAGACAATGGAAGGGAAACTACCGGATATGTTGGACCAGTTGGGGTGGTGGGATAATCTAGGATTCCAGTAGTATACTTCTGTTTTAAGGTGTCTTATGGCAAAATGTAAGATAATAAATAAATACATTGCTTTATCTTAATGCACAGTAATAACATACATTCCTCTTACCTAATCTGAAGTCTTAAGTTCAAGACGTCAGCAAGAGGAGGAGTAGGTGGGGTGATAGATGGTAGGCAGTTGAGGGCCACCACCAAAATGATTCAAATTGGGGCCTGCAATTGCTAAGGCCAGACCCTAACCATGATGATTATCATTCATATATATATATATATATATATATATATATATATATATATATATATATATATATATATATTTATATATCATATAGTTCACTATGAACAAGTCTGCTGAATACAGTATACATGTGAATAAACATACTCATGCCCTCTTCTTTATTCTGACCCTTTTGCATTTTATGTCTTTTGCATTTATGTATATATAGCAATTTGGCCAAACTTTAAGTCATATCTTCAGAGGTTTTATCTCGCAATGCTCCCCCAAGAACCTGTGATAGTTGTGGTGTTGAGGTAAGTGCAGGGTATATCATTCCATCATTGCAACCTTCATACTGCTAAATAGTATTTCACTATACTCTTCATCTATTATCACATGTATTGTTTTAAACTCTGCTTCCCTCTGTGGGATAGCATGGCAGTTGTTTTAAAGCTGCTGACAAGTGGATAAAAAATACAGCCTGTTTTATCAGTGTCCACTATGTGTTATTTATAATGGATCAATGTCCACTATCCTCCAATGCCTGATATGTGCATTCTTCTTGTTTATCCCCATGTACATGACATGAGTTTTGACTTGGCCAAACATAGCATAAGGGTTACATTCCTTGGACTGAATTACATCAAAACACCAGAAGATTTAACACAATATTCACACTTTAAGAAGCAACACCTATGATATTAGAGAGATTCTGAATATATAATATCAGCTCAAAGTTTTTGCTTACAACTGCTAGAAGTAGGCAATGCATTGCTTAGTTGGTTTTCTTCTTCCATCCTTCCTTTTTTTCTTTTTCATTTTTCTTTCATTCTTTTCTATTTCTATCTCTCTGCTTACTTGTGTGTTTGCTGTTATTTGTCTGGGATGCCACCTAAAACGTAGTGAGCTATGATTAGGACTATTTTTCAAAAACTAACGGGATTTCTCATACATCAGCAAATATTCCTTCTAAATAGTTTCATAGCTTCAGGCCTTTTTTCTGTCAAAATGATGGTTGTTCTATACCTACCAGTATTAAATAGTATATGAAGAACAAGGAGTTCACAGGTCCAGAGAGTAAGAAAAAATAAAGCCGTTTTAGTGAAGGAAAAACAAAGTTAAGTTGAAGTACATGTAACATGAAGTAACTAAGTGATAATCTTCAGTTATGGTTCTGTCAAAGTCATTCTCCAAATACACTGAATGTTAGTCTTTGATTTAAATTCATGTCTAAGCAGGTGTGGACTCCTTAATCACTGGCTGTCTGATTCAGTCTCTTGCAAGAATCACACAGGTGAGTCCAAATATCTTTGGTTAGAAGTGACCTTGAAATCTCTCTTTGTTTGCACTCAAGGTGACTTTATACATCAGAGATGAATGCCAAAATGTTTTCAGTGGACATTGGCAGAGATTTTCAAAAGCAAAGGCAGCTTACAGAAACCTTGAAGTAACTTCTTGGACTTTGTCAGCATCTGGCTGTCACTACACTCTATGCCCAGGCTATATTTTTTGAAAATTAGAAGTGGGCTTTGTAATATCATGAAGGAGCGGAAAAGTTCAGATAATCCAGTCAAGAAAATGTACAGAAACTAGGCACACTCATGCATACAAAAACATAAATAAAACTTAAAACTAAATTAAGGGTTGGAATTTAAAGTGATCAAGTTAAAGTGTACTCTGCATCAAAATGCAATATTTTATGCAGCTGTTATTGCAAAGCTTACATTAGAACATGGTAGGAGAAGAAAATATTGTTCCTTTTTATAAAGAAAAAAGAATCAAAACATAAGCTTAGACAAGATACTTTCCTATCTGCCTTTTGTGACAATATAGTCATTTCCTGAACAGTGTCAGCTTTGTACCATATGTTCCTGGAAACCTGGGACCCTTGAAGTAGAGAGGCTTCTGAATTATTGATCAATGATTAGCAAATGCAATCGAAATTTTAGACTTGATGTTGTGTGGGGATCCATAATTTATGAGTGGACAAAATAGGAGGGAGCAGAGGTAGCAGTAGGTGATTTCAGCCCCCATATTGATTACTTAAAACATCAGGAGATAAGTGTAGTGTGACAGACTGAACAAAACCTGACAGCTTACTGACTGTCTCGCTCAATACAAACCATGAACTGAGGTAATAAAAGTCTTGCAAAGCCTTTCACATTGGCATTGTCTGCCTTGTAATACTGCACTATTCTTTGACCATATTTGCAATCATATTGTTGTTAGCATTTGTAACACTTAATAAAGACTTAAAAGATAAAAGCTATGGTCAGAGAAACACAGGATTTATTTGTGAAGTAAATTTGAAAACAGTTCTATTAACCGCCAGCTTTAGGGGAAATGATGAGTGAATCTAGTTTTAATTCTTAATAGCAAAAAAAAAAAAAAAAAAAAAAAATACTGAACCATCTGTGATGGTACACTATTTAAAAATGGCTTGATATGCAGTTTACACTTCATAACTACTGTATATGCACAATTAACTTGATAATGGCACATGATGTATCATTTTAAAATCTTGCAGAGGGCCTGAGGTCAGTGAACAAGCAAAGAAACAGCACAGTAAACTATTTCTAAAATTGTGTTTATTAAGCAGCTACACAACTCTGAAACCAAAGTTCCAGTAAAAGAGTAAGAAAAAGAGATAAATTGGTATGAAAAGACATATTTCTATTAACAGAATGTGAAACTCATGGAAAGCTTGCTTTATAATTAATACCAATAAGCCATCAGGTTTATTCCGGTGGAAGCGATAAAACATGATATTTTAATATAGATGCTAATGAACAGGTTTGTTTGCCCAGGATCATTTCCTATTACTGATGCAACAAATATTTGGAAACTATTAATGTTATAATAAAGATACTGTTCAGCTGTATAAGCTGCCTAATAAAACTTAAAAGGGAACATATAGTAAAGAGACAATAGGCGCTACTCATAAAACAGTGTCTTCCATGGAGTACATCTCAGAGTCCTTTGAGATTCATAAAGTATTCCATTTGGTGGACTAATACCCCATACTCGGTATTACCCCACTGTGTACACATAGCATGCCATTCATTTACTATGCTAGAAAATGAATCATCCCAGGACTATAAGCAATTCACAAACAGTACATCATCTGTGTACAAGCTGGTCTTAGTGGAGTACCTTTTGGGACTCCAGCTGCATAGAAACAGATTCTGCACCGCTTATTAGCACAGC